>NC_141873.1:349318920-349621951 GCF_056163025.1 Triticum urartu | reverse complement strand
TGGAATTTTCCATTCCAATCAGGGCTTCTATTTCCTGTGGGTCATACTCTACTTCCTCAATCGGGAATTCTACTAGATTCCTATTCATACAATTTTGGGAGATGTGTCCTTCTTCTCCACATGAATAGCAAGACTTGGTGTAGGGTTTAATTGGTTCCTCTTTGGGTGTGTCCTCCACCTCTTTCTTCATCACAGGTTCTTCTAAACCTTCCATGAGGGCTCCTTTCATTGCTTCTTCCTTCAGCTGGATGGTTCGTTGTACCAAGGGGTAAATGTGACACTGAGCAGGATAGTGGGTAGTCCCTTCACACAAGAAACAAGTAATCTTCCTAGTTGGGCATTCTTCAACTGGGTGACTTCCTTCACAGTTAGGGCATTCATCCTTGTGTTCTTTATGGGTGTGTCCGATTTCTCCACAAATCTTGCATGCACAAGGTTTCCTTATATCCTTTCCATAAGGCTTCAACTTCTGGGACACAAACTGTGACTTTAGCAAAGTCAACTTAATTTTTTTCCAAGTGGTTACTCCTTGCCATCCATTGATGGTTTGGTACATCCTCCACCAAGTAGCAGCACCTCTTTCAAAGCATTGAAGGGCATACTGGGCCATATCCTTTCCGACTATAGGGTTGTTCTCCATATGATCCTCCATGTTCTGAATCCATCGGTCTGTCTCCAATTGACTCATCGGTCCAGAAAATACAAGCTCATCTCCGTTCATCCTCTATTGGGTCCATGGGTTTGGGGTGAGATAAGAGAGATCAAGAGGGATACACACAATGCAAACAACAGTTTTGAAAAGACAGATTTTTGTTGTGGCTGTCGAAAAACATCAAACAAGTGACAGCTCACAATCGTCGCATCTAACGTAGGTATATAACAGGGGTTTGGTCTTCTAAAGGTCAACGTCGTCAAACTCTTCAAGCCTTGTTCATGCCTCCAATGGCTTCTTTCGGTCGTGCTTGATCTTCCTCAAGTCCTTTCGCCAGATCAACTCTGTTGACGCGAAGTCTCTCGTGACATCCTTGAATATTCCAGGGTTGCATTTCAAACTTCTGGTTTCAACATCTTTCACATGAACCATGGTCCTACTGTCCTTCAGTTCCTGACAAATCTCCGGTATCTCGAGGTTGTAGCTCCTCCAGCTTGGCTGCTTTCAACTTCTGGTCTTAAGTTCTTCACGAAATGCTTCCTTGTCTAATACGACTTCCTGGAGCTCCACCTTAAACTTCTTGATGTACTACTCCAGATCCGGGTGATACACCGGCTAAGGTTAAAACTTTATCCTTTGCTGATAGATGCTCCATCAGCCTTCTACCATCCAATCCATTCTGAAGACTTGCATCCTTAACTCAGCAGGGTGACAATAGCATCAGCGGCGATGACGTCACGGATAACCGTGTTTCTGCTCTTGTCATTCCCATGAGCTATCATTCCATAGTTGATATCTCCTTCCTTAGGGTTTTCTTTGACAAAACTTTGAGTTCTCATACTCCTTGTTTCAGTCTTTCTCCAATACACCTTGATCTCGGGTATTGACAGCTTCCATAGTCTGCCAAGTTCCATAAGGGTAGCCTTCCTAGGGCATACAAATCTGGGAATTCTTCAGAGCCTTCAATTCTCCTAGTCTTCGGAGTCTTCAACCGTTGTAGTTTCCATTATCATAATGTATGGTAAAAATCCTCTTCATTCCGAATGGTCTTACTTGTCTGATATCCTGTACTTCTTGGAGTGGTCTCATCAGTCGAATCTTTGTGGGGTCAAAAGGGAAAGGGGTATGGTCTCACTAAAGGGAATTTTTGAATAAGCTCAGAAGAGAAGAGAGGTAAAAGATCTTTTGAAAGGGAAAGTTGTAGAGAAAAATCTTTGCTATGGGCTTGCCAGTTTCTAGGGTCACGTCCTACAGTCAACATGTGCTCTGATACCATCTTGTAGCGACCCGACCCGAATGGATCAAGTCTCTGTGCTTATGTGTCATCCCTGGATCAGTATGCTGACACACACAGTACTCGAAGGATTTATAACAGAGGTAAATCACATGTATAAAGTAACGTAAATACTATTACCTCAATCCATATAGCGGAAGCAACAAGGTTGTGGTTTCCCATCAACACCAACGGCAAAGTTGAGTGTAGAAATCGTAACCCTAACGTATCACTTACTCGTCGTAAGAAACCTGCAACATAAGACGTTGCAGCCCGAAACGGGTCAGTACATTGAATGTACTGGCAAATTCACACCATAGAGAATGATGAACAATGACTATCACTACATGCATATTTGGCTGGTGAAAAAGCTCTATGGTTATAAGGTTTTTGCGTAAAGCCAATTTTTCCCTACTGCAAAGGAATAAGATTAATTACTATCAGGGTGGTTGTGAAACATTGAGAATGGTTGACAGCATTCTCAATCCCAATTAAAAATAATTAAAACCCAACAACATTAATTAGAAGTAACATGATGAGATTCACAATGATATTCAAGTACTAGATACTCAAGTTGTCCATAACCGGGGACACGGCTAATCATGATTAGTTTGTAAACTCTGCAGAGGTTTGCGCACTTTTCCCCACAAGACTCGATCGCCTCCGTTTGGTTTCTCGCACTACATGGTGTTTGAGAAGACGGATGACCGAGACATAGTCTTTCAGAAGCGCTAGCACCTTACATGTGGGGTAGACCGGTACACCTACATCCCCTACATCTGCTAGTCCACCCCGTAAGAGTTCGCACTACTTAGTCAACTATGCCAGAGCCCATAATGGCTTGTGGCTGCACACGGAAGTTTCTAGCATGAAAGATCTTATGATCCCTTTGAGCCTGGGTGGCGGTCCAAAAAAAACAGGCAAGTCCTGATAGACATCAGGTGCCTCAATCCACCCAGATGTGTGTTTAAGTTGCCACCTTAGATAAACCATTAAAATTATCATCTCACATCTGTCATGGATATCACTCACCCAATCCACGTCTACTAGCATAGCATGGCATAATAAGCAACGTAGAAGTAACTCCCAAGGGTTTGATAATAATACAGGTAATAGGTACTACCTCATCTACTTCCCATCCCACAATTTAATTAGATCCTAATCATGCAATGTGTGAGGATTGATCTAATGCAGTAAAACATGGGTTGTAGAAAAAGTATGATCAAAGTGTTACTTGCCTGCAATGTTGATGAAGATGATTCGCACTCAAAACTCTTGATAGATCTACTCGTCACACTCCGGTCAATCTATCGTAAGCAAGCAATAGTAACCACACAATAAGTACTGATCTAATGCACAGGTAAAACTCGAACAAGAGAACGAACCAGATAGTTCAACTTAAGAACTCCGGTTGCAAAGAAAGAAAGAACCGAACAAACGACGGAAAACGGCGGAAAAACAACTCGGTTCTAGCAAGTTGAAACTAGGTCAAATTTTACTGTGGCAAAACTTGTTCAAGTTGATTAGACGAAACGGCAGTTTCGAAACGAAACTCCAGGCGCTTGAATCACCTGATTCCGATAAACGGGCGAGAAGATAAACTAGAACGAAGATCGGATCTGAGATCGCGATCGCGGAATAAATCCGACGAGAAAGAAAACGAAGAACGGTTAAACGAACGGACGTTCGTTAACCTAGAAGAATTGGTGATCACGTTCGTTGAAACGAACGGTCCAAAAGAAGAACGAAAACCAATCTAGGGTTTTCGGAGAAAAGACCGGAAAGAAACGGAAAACCGATCTAGAAAACCGGAACGGTTTAGCGAAGAACCGGAAAGAAAAACGAATCGGTGAAGAAAAGAATCGGAATGATTTATAAGAAAAACCGAACCGAGGGAAAGAAGAGACGCGGCGCGGTACCTCCGGCGAACGGCGGCGACGGCGGCGTTGACGCAGGGCGCGGGCGGCGGCTTAGGGTGGCGGCGGGTGAGGCGGCGGGCGAGGCGGGGTGATGGTGAGGTGGTGGTGCGGCGGCGGCGGTGGGCAAGGTGCGGCGCGGCGCGGTGGTGGTGAGGCGGCTTAGGCGCGGGGCGGCGGTGACGCAGGGCGCGGGGTGGAGCTGCGTGCTGCTGCTTGTTGCGGCTTTGATTTGATGTGTTTAGAGGGGGGTGCTTGGATATTTATATGGGTGAGGGGAGACAAAACTTGGGGTAGGGGGCAAGGAATAAGAATAGGAGTAGGAAAGATCTAGAAAAATAAACGGAAGTAGGACAAAAGTCCTACTAGGATTTCCTAAAGAAAGAGGCGGCGGCTCCCTAGCGCCTGGCGCCTGCGCACGGGGAGGCTGGGGCGCTAGCGATGGCCTTGGCCTCGGCCGGCTGGTGGCTTGGGCCTTTGGCCCAAGGCGCTGCAGTTTTTTTTTTAAACAGATCCGCGCTTGGAAAAACATAGAAAAACAAAATCTACCGGACTCCAAAACTAATAAAGTAAATTTTCTCCGACTCCTAAAAATGAGCCGAACAAAATGAACTTTTCTCCGGACCTAAAATAAAATTTTCAAAAACGCGCATTTTTCCCTGTCCAAATAAAACGCAAACAAACACCGGAAAACGAAATTTGATCTATTTATTAAATCTTCATTTTTCCTATATTTGGGAAAGTCATATTATTCCCTCTCTCATATATTTTTTGAAAACGGAAAAATAATTGAAGATGAAATAAATAAATCAAATGATCCTCTTTTCCAATTCGAGAAAACTCTCAAATAAGAAAATAACGAAATCTCCAACTCTCTCGAAGGTCCTTGAGCTGTGTGAAATTTCTAGGATCGACCAAAAAGCAAGAAAATAAGATAGGCATGATGATCTAATATTCCAAATTGAAAATAAATTCAAAAGAGCTTTGAATTTAATCTTTTTGAAACTCCCAACTCATATTTCATATAATTTGAAGAAGTCATTTTATCTTCTCTCGTGAAAATCATTGAGTCGCATAAAGTTTCAGAATTGGAATATTTCCAAATGAAATTCAATTATTTTTCAAACACCCTTTTCATTTTTAAATGGAATAAGTCATGTCATCTTCTCTCTAGGGTTTTGTGTTTGAAAAGAATTTGAATTCATGGAGATCAGAAAGCAAATATGAAAGTTTGGGAAGTCCTTTTATTCCCTCTCATTTAACTTTCAAAAGAATTCGAATTTCACTCAATTTCACGCAATCAATCAAACAATCAATCAAATTTATATATTTGTTTATAACATTCCAAAATTTAGAATTTTGGGATGTTACACAACTAGGACAGACGAGGAGGTCGAGTATGCAGACGCAAAGCAAGGGCGAAGGAGGATGACACTGCGGGAGCATGAAATGGAGGAGAAACACATGAGAGAGGGCAATCGAATTATTTATTCTTGTTTAATTTGGAGGGATTTGGGGTGAGTTTGGCCTGTCGGATCCGATGTGACGAACGTGTTCGGGCGGCCCAAATCCGTTGCACGCCGGACACCCCAAACACTTATAGGTGGTGCTTTTGTCCAAACCGTCCACCCAGACATATGCGGTGTAGTAGTGGTATAGTTGGAGACGCTCTTAGGGAAACTCCAACGCGGATCACCTAATCATCCGCAATGCCCGTACCCTTTTAGCTATCAAATGCGACCCACCCAAAATGCGCAGGCTGATCCCGGCGTCAAAATCCCACAAATGAACACCGAAATGGGGGAGGAGGAGGTTTGGGGAGTCAGATGTCGACACGTCGGACTCAAAAACCCTTTAGCCACCCAAAAACCACTTTCCCACGGCGTTCGCTCTAGAGCCATTCGACTTGACCAACTGTTACTCACATTCACAACCGACTTGACTGATGCGACAACCGAGAAGCTCTCTTTGACTGTCCGCATTCATGTCGTTGCGACAACCGATAAGCCTAGTCCAGCTGCAAACATTCAACCCCACTACTCCGCCTACCCTCGCTATTTAAGACGACCGACCACTTCCCAAAAACCTACCCCTACGAGACCTTCTCCCACCGCCCGAGCCACCGTCCAACCACCCCTTCTCATCCCTTCGCATTATTGTCCGATGTAGCCATGGTTGTATCCCCTCATTAATGGTGGAGGAAGCTTTCACCGAGTGACGGTGCCAAAATCGCATCGGAGGTCCGTGTCATGGACGTCCGGAGCGAGGACCGCATTGAGGCGCTCCGAGCTCTCCGAATTTAAGCTAGGAGAAGGAGGAGGGTGACCCCATGGCCATGGCGGAGATCGCGATGGAGGATGTGGCGACGAATGAGGAGGAGCAAGCGCCCACACCAATGAAGGAGCCGCCGCATCCACTGCGTGCGTTGGCAACTCTACATCAACTAGGTGGAACATAACTGGCTCTTCAAGGGGCTAGAGGTGGAGGACGACGACACGTCGAAGCAGCGCGGCGATGATGTGAAAGAGACATCCTTCATCAGCTCCGCCTCGTTCGCGCCAGCCGCCAATGACGACAAGGCCGGATCATCCCACACGGGGCCCGTAAATATCCCATTTAAAAAATCGAAACAATCAGGACTTTTCGGAGATTGGATGCAGTTACTAATTCATGATCTGGCATGTACAGAATGAAAATTTCATTCTCGATTCTACGAGAATTTTTATGAAAGCGTTTCATTTGCTTCTCTTCAATGGAAGCTTTATTTTCCCAGAATGTATCCTAATTTTTGGCCTAATTCTTCTTCTGATGATCGATTCAACCTCTGATAAAAAAGATAGACCTTGGGTCTATTTCATCTCTTCAACAAGTTTAGTAATAAGCTGTTGACCTCACCTTTGACAGGGAGGAGTAGAATAGGATTTTTAGTTTTTTTTAAGGTTCTTTTGCTATGCAAAAATCAATTCGGAAAATGAATGAAAAATCGATGTCCGCTTTTATTTGGCGATTCTAATTGGATGACCTCCACCTGACCGACTGTTTGCAGACAAGTCCAAACGTGTCCGCAAATACTTAGGCCCTTCGGCGAAAACCAAAAATTACAGCACGTCAAAATTCGCTCCACGCAATCTCGTTCTTTCTTTTTTCGATCACAGGGGAGCTCCCCCGGCTCCATTTTCATATAGAAAACGAAACCAAAAGCTTAATCCTGTTCTTCAAATCAATATATTCAGCTATTCCCTAAAAAAAATCAGCTATTCGCGCCTTCCCCTAAAAAAAAAAGCTATTCCCGCCCTGTCTCAGGAAAAAGAAGAAGTTATTCCCGCCCACGTTTCTGCGACCACCGCAGCAAATCAGGATCGTCCGTGGAAACAGCATCGAACGCTTCATACCGTTCCACGTCACGGATCCGAGCCACCAACCCCTCCACCAATCAGCGCCCACACCTCTCCCTGTATAAACCCATCAGCCCCGCTCCTTCTTCCCGCACATCTCGTTCCAAATCTCCCAATCTTTCCCGCACAAACAGACCAGCGCCCCTTCCCTCCCCCCTCCCTCGAAGCAGCGATGGCGCCCAAGGCGGAGAAGAAGCCGGCGGCGAAGAAGCCCGCGGAGGAGGAGCCCGCGACGGAGAAGGCCGAGAAGGCCCCCGCCGCGAAGAAGCCCAAGGCCGAGAAGCGGCTGCCCGCGGGCAAGACCGCCTCCAAGGAGGGCGGCGGCGAGAAGAGGGGCCGGAAGAAGGGCAAGAAGAGCGTCGAGACCTACAAGATCTACATCTTCAAGGTGCTCAAGCAGGTGCACCCCGACATCGGCATCTCCTCCAAGGCCATGTCCATCATGAACTCCTTCATCAACGACATCTTCGAGAAGCTCGCCGGGGAGGCCGCCAAGCTCGCCCGCTACAACAAGAAGCCCACCATCACCTCCCGCGAGATCCAGACCTCCGTCCGCCTCGTCCTCCCCGGAGAGCTCGCCAAGCACGCCGTCTCTGAGGGCACCAAGGCCGTCACCAAGTTCACCTCCTCTTAGATTCAGTCTCTGGCAGCTGTAGTTGGGTGCTGTTTGCCCAGAATTAGTGTTGCTCAATGGAAATCGGTGGAATATCGTTTAGTTTGTAGTTGGGTTGGTGATGTTACCGTGTCATGTGACTGATCGATCTGAAATAGCAATGGTCTGGTGCATCTTTTGGGAAGCCTCTGTTCTGAACTAGTTACTCGTTTGATGCATGTCCCAACTATCTGTCTGATCTCTGTTATGTAATGGTAGTTGATGTTGTGTTTTTGTTACCACATGATTTTGCTTTTGGAGACTTGGGAGGATCATATGCCAATTTGGCTGAAGAAACCGGTTTGGTTCCATTTATTGGACATTCTTTGAGAGCCAGCTGCATTGCAGGGATCAATCAGCAATCAGATTTTCTGAAAAACAACGAATTTGACAGATCGGTACTCTTTGTGACATAAAGATACCAAATGTTTAAGAAAATACTGGTGTTGCAGGCTATGTACACGGGCAACGATGGCTAAACATCTATAGCTTCTGAAACTGTCTTTCATCATCATGCTCTGCAGACACTGCAGCAATTCAAAGATAGTTAAACTGCACGATTGCCTGGTGAGTGCTTCATTTTTGCCCTTTCAAGTTACCTTCCTGATTTCGGTGGTCTGATATTGATTCCCGTAGGTGTATGGAGGCTATCCTGAAACCATCAAGAAAAAAGCCCGGCTCCTGTTTTCCATCGTTAACGCGAGAAATTCTTGCAAACTGCTACATATTTCTGTACGTCAGAGATATTTCGAGGCTGCGCAGGTATGGTTTTCAAGATATAATGCCAATCTTTTACATACTGTACCTACCATGTAATCGGATGCTAATACACTGCATTGACATTCAGGTACTGAGTGTATGACCGACTGATCATTCTCAACCAACCAGCAGCTCAACACAGTCAGTAGAGCAGCAAACGTACTACAGTCTACATGGAGAACAATTTCTACACAGAATGGACTGCCAGAAAGTAGGAAATCAAAGGTTGTATTTCTTTTCCCATAGTTGAAACATATCGATGTTTTTACTTTGTCCAGGTGGATGACAATAGTCATTACTCCCTCCGTAAAGATATATAGGAGCGTTTAGATCACTAAAGTAGTGATCTAAATGCTCTTATATTTGTTTACAGAGGGAGTATATGAGAAAAACGTAAAAATAAGTAAATGATCTTTCCGTGTCTTACAAATGACAGCATAAGATTCCTACACACGAAACAGGAAAATTACATCAAGGAAATTAACAGCAAGTTCACAATAAAGAAGGGGGTCTCTAGTATGCCTCCTATTAATATTTCAACATAAGCCAACTACAAACTAAACGATCAACATGAATAATCCAGTTACTTTTCTGGAGAATCCAAATATTGAGGTCGGTGTCAACTATAGTAGGGAAAGTACATATATTGCCTCTGCTACTGCACACATACTTGCCAAGAACAAGAGCCCTCCCTAAAAAGTCAAAAGCTTCGGTTACAAAATAAAGAAATATATTTGTAGTTTCCTACAGATTTCAGATATCAAATGAGATAGGTCATAAGTAGTTTTAAACATCCAAACAACAATTCTTCTCATGTGGCCTTTATGCTTCCTACCAATATTTCAGTGTTAGCCAACTTGGCCTGACAATGAATTACTGATCAACATCAACATGAATAATCCAGTTACTTTTCTGAGAATCCAAAAATTGAGATTGATGCACTGTAGATTTTAGAGACTATGATGCCTACTCATCCACAATGAACAAAAGTAAATCCAGCACACTAATATTCTAATTAATCTCATAGGATACTTTTGACGGTCAATGGGAGGGCAGAATCTTACAAACATGTTTATGAGCTGTTCATGAGCAGTCATTGCTTGCAAAATCCTATCATTGCCAATAGATTCTGGTGATAGGTTGCATCCTGCAGACTAAAATTCATTTGAAAATAGCAACTTGGACATGTGTTCATTGTCAGCCCGGTATGTCATATTTGTCCTTCTCCTTAGTTCCCGATGCTATCAAATTGTATGTACAGAAGGACAAACTGATTCAAGACCTGCGATTCATTGGGCATCTCTAAAATTCCAGAAGAGTATATTATGTGCTACTGTAAAACAGTAAGAAATGCAAATTAATTGTGAGATGTGCTTTTAATAGCACCAGCTTGTTAGCATCTTCGCATCACTGTCCAATGGTCTTTCAGCCTATATGTCTCTAAATCATTAGTTACCAGTAGTATTCTGATAGCTAGTTTTAAGATAATATAGTTATGGAACTCAACTAAAAATGATTTAGACAATACTTGGCACACAGATTGGACTCAGAGACAGCAGGACATCAAAGGTTTATATTGTTTTTTCCATAATTGAGACAGGCGATGTTTTTCCCCCTCATCTCGGTGGAACAGTCTTCATTATATCAGAACATGAACGTAAAAGTAAGTACATGGCCTTTCAGTGTCTTACAGATGACAGCATAAGCAAGCAAAACAAGAAATTTACATCAAGTTGGCACAACACACAATTCAACTATATAAATCATCGTCTGCAGTTGCCGCACCAGCGGATGCCAAAGGCAGTGAATAGCTAATCAACATCAACATGGATAACCTTCTACCTTGCAAATTAGTTCAGTTACTTTGTTGGAGAATCCAAAAATTGATATTGGTACATTGTAACTAAAAGGTTCAGCTGATGCTAAACTAATTTGTCAGAATTCCAGAGAGGCTGTGGAATTGTTCAGTAGAAGTAACCATTTGCAACCAAAAAAAACCAAACAAACCAAAGGGCAGATAACATAAGGTTTATTAGCAATGACCCTCGAAGTAAGGACTAGTAAATTAAAAAAAAAGCATCACATACAATGATGCTAATAACCTTGCTGCAGCCTGTAGAGAACAAGAGAATTGTAGCACAGACAAATGTATATCCTTGTCAGTTATCACACAGACTGGAATCAGGGACTAGGAAATGCTTTTTATCTTTTAGGTGGAGGATACAATCTTCAGTTTATATATCACAGAAAATTAAAAAAGAAAGTTTATATATCACAACTTGGGCGTAAATAATTACATGGTATTCCCATTTTTACAGATGCCAGCATAATATAAATAACTACAGCAAGGAAATTACTAAATTAGGCTAGGTTCACGGCACAGCAGACAATTTAACTGTACAAATCATCGTCTTCAGCTGCCACGGCAGCGGATGCAAAAGGATCGGTCGCAGGGGTAGCACCTGCCGCAGGCTGGTCAGGGAATCGGAACTCACTGCCGAAACCACGGGACTGCTGCAGCGTCTGAGCAAAAGCCTGGTATTTGCGAATATCAGCATCACTCACACTCCGGCGAGCATACCTCATGCTCTCCTCGAAGTGAGCAGCCTTGATCTCAGCGACCTCATCCACATCGTCTTCCTCCATGGCTTCAGGGTTTTCCTTCTGCCTCCTCTCCTTTTCCATGTCCTTTTCAATGTTTTCTCTGATGGCATATTTGCATGCACGCTGGCAGATTTCAGTGATATCTGCACCGCTGAACCCCTGTGTGTATTTGGCGAGAGCATTTAGGTCAACATCTTTGGCCACAGGAGACTTCCTGAGGCAGGCTCTGAAGATCTGGAGCCTGGATTCAACATCAGGCAGAGGAATGTAGATAAGCTGATCAAGGCGTCCAGGCCTAAGCAAGGCAGGGTCTATGATGTCTGGCCTGTTGGTAGCACCGATGATGAACACAGTTTTCTTGGCATTCATTCCGTCCATCTCGGTAAGAAGCTGATTCAGCACTCTATCAGCGGCACCTCCGGCATCACCAACACTGTTCCCTCTCTGAGTGGCAATTGAGTCAAGTTCATCAAAGAAGAGGACGCATGGCGCTGACCCCCTAGCCTTGTCGAAAATCTCACGCACATTGGCCTCACTCTCACCAAACCACATGGTAAGCAGTTCTGGTCCTTTGATACTGATAAAGTTAGCCTGGCACTCGTTAGCAATTGCCTTGGCCAACAAGGTCTTACCACAGCCCGGAGGTCCATAGAACAAAACACCTTTGGAGGGAGACATACCAAACTTCTCAAATTTCTCCGGATGCTCCACGGGATACTGGACGGTCTCCTGCAGCTCCCTTTTGACGCTCTCCAGGCCACCAATATCCTCCCAAGAGACATTTCGGACTTCAACAACAGTTTCACGAAGAGCAGATGGGTTGCTTGTCCCTAGTGCAATCTTGAAATGGTCGTTCGTGACAGCCATGGAATTCAGTATCTCTGCATCAATGGTGTCATCCTCGAGGTCTATGACATCCATCTTCTCACGAATGCACTGGAGAGCAGCCTCAGTACAAAGGCACCGAGATCGGCCCCCACATACCCATGAGTGTCCCTCGAAACATGCTCCAGCTCAACATCTTCAGCAAGCTTCATGTTTTTAGTGTGAATCCGGAGAACCTCAAGCCGTCCAACTTCATCAGGGACCCCAATGTCGATCTCGCGGTCAAACCTACCAAATCTTCTGAGAGCAGGGTCGATGCTGTTCGGGCGGTTCGTAGCACCCATAACAATAACATGTGCACGGGATTTAAGCCCATCCATAAGAGTGAGCAGCTGCGAAACAATACGCCTTTCGACTTCTCCGTTGGTCTTTTCTCTCTTTGGGGCTATGGAATCAATCTCATCGATGAAGATGATGGCCGGCGCGTTCTTCTCGGCCTCCTCAAACGCCTTTCTGAGGTTGCTCTCACTTTCTCCGGCTAGCTTCGACATAATCTCTGGGCCATTAATCAGGAAAAAGAAGGCACCTGTTTCATTAGCCACAGCTCTAGCAATGAGGGTCTTGCCAGTCCCAGGTGGCCCATACAGCAAGATGCCCTTTGGAGGCTTCACACCAATGGACTTGAACAGCTGGGGATGGCGCAGTGGGAGCTCAACCAGCTCTCTGATCTGGGCCATCTGCTTCCTCACTCCACCGACATCGTCGTAGCCAACGTCGTCCAGCTTCTCCTCATCCTCCCTCCTGACAGGCTCACCATCGCAGAATATCTCTGTATCAGGTGCAACGATGCAATACTCTGCAGGGTCAGTCTCTATGACTTTGAACTCCACGCTTGTCATCCCGCCTCTCACATGGAAAAGGTCCCCTTTTCTGACGGGTCGATAGGCCTCGAGGAAGTATGGTCTCAAGAAGGCATGGAACAGGCTTCCGGAGATCCCTTCGATCGTGTCGTCGACGGGAAGTATGTGCACGCGATTCCCGTATCTGACGTCTGGGCACGGATGAACAGAGACGACGTCGCCGAGCCGGACCCTCAAGTTCTTCCTGACGACCTTGTTCATCCGGATCTTGGTCTTGTCGCATGTGTCGTCTGGGAGCGCAATGCAGACCGTGTCTCTCCGCTTCTTGCCCTTGAGCAGGACGGTGTCGCCGCAGAAGAGCTGCAGCCTGTCCATGGTGTCCGGGTGCAGAGCGACGGCGGAGTTCTCGTCGCCGGTGGCCTCGTCGACCACCAGTCGATTCGGCGACTTCTTTCTCTCGAGAATCGCCATGGAGTAGTCCTTCTTCCCGCTCGCATCGGAGGAAGAGGGCTCGCCGTGGATCGCCATGGGACGCGGATTCGAGATGCTCGATTCGATTCAATTCGGCGCGCTAAGTTTCGTGGCGTCGTGGTGCGATGTGAGGAGGAAGTCGAGGGGATCAGCCTACCTTTATAGCTGTTGAAAATATGAGCAAATTACTACGAGATTTAATTCGAATAAACAGAAGATAAATCATGATCACAGCAGTAGAGATTAAACTAATCATGCAAACTAACATAGCAGATGAACATATCACATCTAGATCACATACTAGAAGTATGAATTCTATCACGATCTCGAACAGGAAGGATATAATCACATACGGTGCAGCGGGTGCAGCACCGCCGGCGTTGACGTTGTCGCCCATGTCGTCGAAGACGAGGTTGCCGAGGTCGGGGAAGAAGTCGTCGTTCGCGAAGTCATCGCTGCCAGCAGTCGCGCGAGTGCGCTCCCCAAAAACCTGATCGCCCCTCTCCCGTACAGGATCACGAGAGGCGGGGTTCCGGAGGCCTACTGTCCCTTCTCGCGGTGCACGCCGGAAGGAGGGATGGAGAAGACTTGCTTAGCGGCGCAATGATCTGGAACGGTGGTGAGAAATCATACGAAGCGGCGGTCGCTAGGGTAGACGTCTGCCTGACTATATAGTGCGGGCCGGGTAGGTCGTGGGAGTAAACCCCACATCCGAGTCGTCACGATCCAAAAGAATCGGAAACGGTTCAGTAATTAACGCGTCCGTTAATTATTAATTAATGACTCATTAATTTTCCCATGCAGCAAAAATATAGACAACGTGCATAGCTCTGTCCTCGGCTCAATCCCGCAACCCGCGGCACGTCGTGACGAGGCGTGGCGTGGCGAGGCGAGCGAGGAGGAGGAGCACGCGTGTAGGTCTCCTCTTCTCATGCTCATACAAGTGGTAGAAGAGCTCACCTTATAAAGAGGTGCAACTCTCTCTCAACTTCCGGGGTGGGACTAAACTTTAGCCTCACTCACTCCACTCACATGTGTGCATGAATGGGTCAAGAGAATTTCAGAATTTTAGTTGGGCTTTAGGCCAAAGGCCTACTAGCAAAATTCCAACAATCCCCCACAAAGTCTCATTGGCACATCTCATCATTTAGTTCCAAAACATTGTTTTATATATCGGTGCTTAGTGGAGACTGTGAAGTTGAACTTCCACTTAGAAATTTATACTACACTAGATCACAACTTGAATAGTGGACTATGCCTTGAACTACAAGTTTTCTGTGAAACTAGTTTCACACAAATTCTTAACTGATACTGGGCTGCCGCAAGGCTTCCCCGCGGGTGAAGCGTATACGTCATACTCCAGGGCCTTTCATGAATTTATTAGAGAACACCCAATTCTCACAGACTGCAACGTTAATAGTCAAATTCATATAGGTGTGTTTCTCAGAAGATGTTCTGCAGGACAACATCTCTGCTTACCCGAATAAGCCACTTGGAACACATTAAGATAAGTATCAACCTGCCATGCAGATCAGGAGAGTATTGCATCTTCACGGAGTGGGATAATTAATATAGGGATACTCTCCTCCCAGCTGACCAACAGCTTGTCTCCCATTTCTACTTCACGGGATCTCCGATCACATAGAGTGGTTTACCACTATGGACAACTCATGCGGTGGGTCTCAAACCCATCTCCATCGATGCATTATCTATCACATTACGTGATAGACCCTTTGTGAAGGGATCTGCCAAGTTTTTCGACGTTTGGATATAATCCAACGTAATAACTCCGGAGTTCCTCAATTTTCTGACAGATTTTAGTCTCCTCTTCACATGCCTTGAGGACTTCATATTTTCCTTAGAACTGTTTATCTTGACGATCACAGTTTGATTATCACAGTTCATCAGGATAGGGGGTATTGGTTTTTCAACCATAGGTAAGTCCATCAAGAGTTCACGAAGCCACTCTACTTCAACAGTGGCAGTGTCTAGTGCTGTGAGTTCTGCTTCCATAGTTGACCTCGTTAAGATGGTCTGCTTGCAAGACTTCCAGGAAACAGCGCCACCACCAAGTGAAAAAACATAACCACTTGTGGCCTTAATCTCATCAGCATCAGATATCCAGTTTGAGTCACTATAACCCTCCAGTACCCTTGGATACCCGGTGTAGTGAATCCCATAGCTCGCAGTGCCTTTCAAATAGCGCATAACTCTCTCAAGCGCATGTCAATGATCATCTCCCGGTTTTGACACAAACCGACTCAGCTTGCTCACAGCAAAAGAGATGTCAGGCCTCGTGGCACTCGCCAAATACATAAGCGAGCCAATAATCTGAGAATACCTCAGTTGATCTCTAGCAATCCGTCGATTCTTTCGAAGCAACACACTAGCATCATATGGAGTTGGAGAAGGCGTGCAGTCGCTATACCCAAAACGACTCAAGACCTTTTCCACATAATGAGACTGAAGCAGTGTGATCCCACCATTCTCATTTCTCAACAGCTTGATGTTTAAGATAACATCAGCTACTCCTAGATCCTTCATCTCAAAACAGCGAGATAAGAAATCCTTAACCTCCTTGATTAAATCAAGTTTGGTTCCAAAGATCAATATGTCGTCGACATACAGACAAAGAATAACTCCTTCGCCCCTACCATAGCGATAGTACACGCACTTGTCACCACCGTTTACTACAAAGCCGGCAGCAGTTAATGTTCTTTCGAACTTCTCATGCCACTCCTTAGGAGCTTGTTTAAGGCCATATAAAGACTTTAATAACTTGCACACCTTTCCTTCTTGACCAGGTACTACAAAACCATCTGGTTGATCCATGTAAATTTCCTCCTTCAACTCTCCATTGAGGAAAGCCGTCTTAACGTCCATTTGATGAACGAGAAGACCATGTGAGGCAGCCAGTGATAGTAGCACCCGAATTGTGGTCAGTCTAGCCACGGGTGAGTAAGTATCAAAGAAGTCTTCACCTTCTTTCTGGGTATAACCCTTGGCCACAAGCCGTGCCTTGTACTTTTCAATCGTACCATCAGGTCTAAGCTTCTTCTTGAACACCCACTTACATCCTACAGGTTTGCACCCATAAGGACGATCAGTGATCTCCCAGGTACCGTTAGCTAAGATGGAATCCATCTCGCTACGTACAGCTTCCTTCCAGTAGTCAGCATCAGGAGATGCATAGGCTTCTGAAATAGTCCTGGGTGTGTCATCCACGAGGTACACAATGAAATCATCACCAAAAGACTTTGCAGTCCTCTGTCTCTTACTCCTCATAGGAGTTCCATTGTTACCCTCAATAGGATTCTCAATGTGTTCCATCGCAATGGTGGGTTCAGGAATTACAGTGAATTCCTCACTAGATAGAGTAGGTATCTCCTGATTTGATGAACTCGACATATCCTTCATAGGAAATATGTCCTCAAAGAAAGTTGCATCATTTGATTCCATAATCGTACCAACATGCATGTCGGATACCTCAGATTTTATTATCAAAAATCTATAGCCGATGCTATGAAAAGCATAGCCCAGAAGAACACAATCCACGGTTTTTGGTCCAAGCTTGCGCTTCTTGGGAATTGGTATATTGACTTTCGCCAAACAACCCCAAGTATGTAGGTAAGAGAGTTTCAACCTTTTCCTTTCCCATTCCTCAAATTGAGTCATGGTCTTATGCTTTGTGGGAACTCGGTTTAGGACATGACACACAGTCATTAGCGCCTCCCCCCACCATTCCTTGGATAGACCCGAAGTGTCTAACATGGTGTTAACCATATCAGTTAGAGTTCGGTTCTTTCTTTCGGCTACCCCATTTGACTGGGGTGAGTAGGGAGGCGTCCTCTCATGGATTATACCATGTTCCGCACAAAACAGATCAAATTCATTAGAAAAATACTCTCCACCACGATCGGACCTAAGCCGTTTAATTTTTCGATCAAGTTGGTTCTCGGCCTCAGCTTTATAGTTTTTAAAGAAAGTCAAAGCCTCATCTTTTGATTTCAGAAGATAAACATAACAATATCTAGTGGAGTCATCAATCAACGTCATGAAGTATCTCTTTCCACCTTTTGTCAACACGCCATTCATCTCACAAAGATCAGAATGTATAAGCTCAAGTGGCGCCAAGTCTCTTGCCTCTGCAGTCTTATGGGACTTGCGAGGTTGCTTAGCTTGCACACATACTTGGCACTTGGAGCCTTTGACAGTAGAGATTTTCAGAATTAAATTCATATTGGCTAACCGCGTCATGCAACCAAAGTTAATATGACAGAGTCGTGAATGCCAAATATCAGACTCATTATTGTGGCAAACATTATTAATAACTTTAGTGCAAATATCTGACAAAGATAGGCGGAACAAGCCTCCGCACTCATAGCCTTTTCCAACAAATTTTCCACACTTAGAGATTACAACTTTATTGGATTCGAAAACCAACTTAAAACCATCTCGACATAAACGGGAACCGCTAACGAGATTTTTATTGATGGACGGCACATGATGAACGTTCTTCAGACGCACAACCTTCTCCGAAGTAAACTTTAGATCGACCATACCAACACCTCGTACGATGGCATGTGACCCGTTCCCCATCAGCATGGGTGACGTCCCTATTGCCTGGTAAGAAGAAAACATGGAGGCGTCAGCACAAACATGTACATTGGCACCGGTGTCAATTAACCAATCAGGGGATTGAAATACTGAAAGGATGGTAGGAAAAATACCGTACCCTGATTCCTTCATATCAGTATCACCGATGACAACATTAGCAGACGTGCCGCTCTTCTCATGTTCGCGCTCCTCAAAGTGATTAGGACACTTCGGAGCCCAGTGATTAGGATCACCGCAGACATGGCAAAGTCCCTTCCCCTTCTGATGAGAATTCTTCTTGAAGTTGGTAGAATGTGATGGCTTGTTCTTTGTATCAAACTTGCCTTTGCCCTGAGTTTTGTTCTTATTGTTTTTGAACTTGTTGGGCTGGGAGTTCTTCTTCTGTACCATGTGGGCACTAGAACCTCCCTCAGCAACTCGAGCACGTGTGTCCTTTACTCTCGCCTTCTCTTCAACATCCAGAGTACCAATGAGATCTGCAACGGAAAACTCCTGTCTCTTGTGTTTCAGGGAAGTAGCAAAATTGTTCCACGAAGGTGGAAGCTTGGCAATGATGCCTCCGGCAACAAATTTGTCCGGCAACACACACTTGAAGTACTCAAGTTCTTTTGCGAGCGACTGTATCTCATGAGCCTGCTGTACAACAGGGCGCTCATCAGTCATCTTGTAGTCATAGAATTGCTCCATGACGTACAACTCGCTGCCGGCGTCCGAGGCACCAAACTTGGCCTCGAGCGCAGCCCACATGTCCTTGCCGTTGTCAAACGACATATACGAATCCACAATGGAGTCATCAAGAACACTCAGAAGAGCGCCTTTAAAGAGGGTATCGATCTTCTCAAAAGCTTCCAGCTGTGCTGGATTAAGATCGCCCTCAGGCTTGCCCTTGGTGGCATCATAGCAGCCCATGGTCTGAAACCAGTAGACTGCTCTCGTGCGCCACCTCTTATATTGCGCCCCGTTAAAGGCAGGCGGCTTCAGATGCGCAGCAAAACCACTCAGAGTAAATTGCCTATAATCAGGTTTTTTGATTGTTGGAAATATGAGCAAATTACTACGAGATTTAATCCGAATAAACAGAAGATAAATCATGACCACAACAGCAGAGATTAAACTAATCATGCGAACTAGCATAGCAGATGAACATATCACTGCTGGGGAACGTAGCAGAAATTCAAAATTTTTCTACGTGTCACCAAGATCTATCTATGGAGAAACCAGCAACGAGGGGAAGGAGAGTGCATCTACATACCCTTGTAGATCGCTAAGCGGAAGCGTTCAAGAGAACGGGGTTGAAGGAGTCGTACTCGTCGTGATCCAAATCACCGGAGATCCTAGTGCCGAACGGACGGCACCTCCGCGTTCAACACACGTACAGCCCGACGACGTCTCCCATGCCTTGATCCAGCAAGGAGAGAGGGAGAGGTTGAGGAAGACTCCATCCAGCAGTAGCACAACGGCGTGGTGGTGGTGGAGGAGCGTGGTACTCCAGCAGGGCTTCGCCAAGCACTACGAGAGACGAGGAGGGAGAGGGGTAGGGCTGCGCCAAGAAGGAGAGGAACTCGTGTGTCTTGCAGCCTCCAATACCTCAAGTATATATACGGGAAGGGGAGGGGCTGCGCCCCCACCTAGGGTTCCCTCCCTAGGGGTGGCGGCAGCCCCCAGATCCCATCTGGGTGGCGGCCACAAGGGGGAGAGGGGGAGGCGCACCTGGGGTGGGCCTTAGGGCCCATCTGCCCTAGGGTTTGCCTCCCTTCCCTCTTGGAGGCGCCTTGGGCCTTGGTGGGGGGGCGCACCAGCCCACCTGGGGCTGGTCCCCTCCCACACTTGGCCCATGCAGCCCTCCGGGGCCGGTGGCCCCACTTGGTGGACCCCCGGACCCCTCCGGTGGTCCCGGTACACTACTGGTAAAACCCGAAACTTTTCCGGTGACCAAAACAGGACTTCCCATATATAAATCTTTACCTCCGGACCATTCCGGAACTCCTCGTGACGTCCGGGATCTCATCCAGGACTCCGAACAACATTCGGTAACCACATACAAACTTCCTTTATAACCCTAGCGTCATCGAACCTTAAGTGTGTAGACCCTACGGGTTCCGGAACCATGCAGACATGACCGAGACGTTCTCCGGTCAATAACCAACAGCGGGATCTAGATACCCATGTTGGTTCCCACATGTTCCACGATGATCTCATCGGATGAACCACGATGTCGAGGATTCGACCAATCCCGTATACAATTCCCTTTGTCTAGCGGTATTGTACTTGACCGAGATTCGATCGTTGGTATCCTTATACCTTGTTCAATCTCGTTACCGGCAAGTCTCTTTACTCCTTCCATAACACATCATCCCGTGATCAACTCCTTGATCACATTGTGCACATTATGATGATGTCCTACCGAGTGGGCCCAGAGATACCTCTCCGTCACACGGAGTGACAAATCCCAGTCTCGATTCGTGCCAACCCAACAGACACTTTCGGAGATACCTGTAGTGTACCTTTATAGCCACCCAGTTACGTTGTGACGTTTGGCACACCCAAAGTATTCCTACGGTATCCAAGAGTTGCACAATCTCATGGTCTAAGGAAATGATACTTGACATTAGAAAAGCTTTAGCATACGAACTACACGATCTTTGTGCTAGGCTTAGGATTGGGTCTTGTCCATCACATCATTCTCCCAATGATGTGATCCTGTTATCAACGACATCCAATGTCCATGGTCAGGAAACCGTAACCATCTATTGATCAACGAGCTAGTCAACTAGAGGCTTACTAGGGACATGGTGTTGTCTATGTATCCACACATGTATCTGAGTTTCCTATCAATACAATTCTAGCATGGATAATAAACGATTATCATGAACTAGGAAATATAATAATAACTAATTTATTATTGCCTCTAGGGCATATTTCCAACAGTCTCCCACTTGCATTAGAGTCAATAATCTAGTTCACATCGCCATGTGATTAACACTCACAGGTCACATCGCCATGTGATTAACACTCACAGGTCACATCGCCATGTGACCAACATCCAAAGAGTTTACTAGTGTCACTAAACTAGTTCACATCATCATGTGATTAAGACTTAATGAGTTCTGGGGTTTGATCATGTTTTGCTTGTGAGAGAGGTTTTAGTCAACGTGTCTGCAACAATCAGATCCGTATGGACTTTGCAAATCTCTAGGTCATATTATAAATGCTGCTTCCACGCTCCACTTGGAGCTATTCCAAATGGTTGCTCCACTATACGTATTCGGTTTGCTACTCAGAGTCATTCGGATAGGTGTTAAAGCTTGCATCTATGTAACCCTTTACGCCGAACTCTTTATCACCTCCATAATTGAGAAACATGTCCTTATTACTCCAAGGATAATTTTGACCGCTATCTAGTGATCCACTCCTAGATCACCTTTGTACCCTCTTGCCAGACATGTGGCAAGGCACACACCAGGTGCGGTACTCAGCATGGCATACCGTATAGAGCCTATGACAAAAGCATAGGGGACGACATTCGTCCTTTCTCTTTCTTCTGCCGTGGTCGAGCTTTAAGTGTTAACTTCATACCTTACAACTCAGGCAAGAACTCCTTCCTTGACTGATCCATCTTGAACACCTTCAAGATCATGTCAAGGTTTGTGCTCATTTGAAAGTACCATTTAGCGTTTTTGATCTATCCTCATAGATCTTGATGCTCAATGTTCAAGTAGCCTAATCCAGGTTTTCTATTGAAAAACACTTTTCAAATAACCCTATATGCTTTCCAGAAATTCTACATCATTTCTGATCCATAATATGTCAACAACATATACTCATCAGAAATTCTATAGTGCTCCCACTCACTTCTTTGGAAATACAAGTTTCTCATAAACTTTGTATAAACCCAAAATCTTTGATCATCTCATCAAAGCGTACATTCCAACTCCGAGATGCTTACTCCAGTCCTTAGAAGGATTGCCGGAGCTTTGCATACTTATTAGCATCTTTCAGGATTGACAAAACCTTCCGGTTGTATCACATACAACCTTTCCTCAAGAAAATCGTTGAGAAAACAATGTTTTTGACATCCTATCTGCAAGATTTCATAAACAATCCAGTAATCGCTAATATAATTCCAACAGACTCTTAGCATCGCTACGAGTGAGAAAGTCTCATCGTAGTCAACTCCTTGAACTTGTCGGAAAACATCTTAACGACAAGTCGAGCTTTCTTGATGGTGATACTTACCATCATTGTCCCTCTTACTTTTAAAATCCATCTGTACTTAACAGCCTTACGACCATCGAGCCGTTCTGCCAAAGTCTACACTTTGTTTTCATACATGGATCCTCTCTCGGATTTTATGGCCTCGAGCCATTTATTGGAATCCGGGCCCACCATCAATTCTCCATAGCTCGTAGGTTCATTGTTGTCTAGCAACATGACTTCCAAGACAGGATTACGTACCACTTTGAAGTAGTACGCATCCTTGTCATCCCACGAGGTTTGGTAGTGACTTGATCTGAAGTTTCATGATCACTATCATAAGCTTCCACTTCAATTGGTGTAGGTGCCACAGGAACAACTTCCTGTGCCCTGCCACACACTAGTTGAAGAGATGGTTCAACAACCTCATCAAGTCTCCACCATCCTCCCACTCAATTCTTTCGAGAGAAACTTTTCCTCGAGAAAGGACCCGATTCTAGAAACAATCCCTTATTGCTTTTGGATCTGAGACAGGAGGTATACCCAACTGTTTTGGGTGTCCTATGAAGATGCATTTATCCGCTTTGGGTTCGAGCTTATCAGCCTAAAACTTTTTCACATAAGCGTCGCAGCCCCAAACTTTTAAGAAATGACAGCTTAGGTTTCTCTAAACCATAGTTCATACGGTGTCATCTCATCGGAATTACGTGGTGCCCTATTTAAAGTGAATGTGGTTGTCTCTAATGCCTAACCCATAAACTATCGTGGTAATTCGATAAGAGACATCATGGTATGCATCATATCCAATAGGGTGCAGTTATGATGTTCGGACACACCATCACACTATGGTGTTCCAGGCTGTATTTAGTTGTGAAACAATTTCCACAATGTCTTAATTCTGTGCCAAACTCGTAATTCAGATATTCATCTCTATGCATATCATAGATATTTTATCCTCTTGTCACGAGATCTTTCAACTTCACCCTGAAATTACTTGAACCTTTCAATAATTCAGACTCGTGATTCATCAAGTAAATGTACTCAACATCTACTCAAATCATCTGTGAAGTAAGAACATAACGATATCCACTACACGCCTCAGCACTCATTGGACTGCACACATCAAAATGTATTACTTCCAACAAGTTGCTTTCTAGTTCCATTTTACTGAAAACGAGGCTTTCAGTCATCTTGCCCATGTGGTATGATTTGCATGTCTCAAGTGATTCAAAATCAAGTGAGTCCAAACGGTCCATTTGCATGGAGTTTCTTCATGCATATACACCAATAGACATGGTTCGCATGTCTCAAACCTTTTAAAACGAGTGAGTCCAGTCAACATGGAGCTTCTTCATGCGTTTTATACCGATATCACTTACGTGGCAGTGCCACAAGTAGGTGGTACTATCATTACTATCTTATATCTTTTGGCATGAACATGTGTATCACTACGATCGAGATTCAATAAACCATTCATTTTAGGTGCAAGACCATTGAAGGTATTATTCAAATAAACAGAGTAACCATTATTCTCCTTAAATGAATAACCGTATTGCGATAGACATAATCCAATCATGTCTATGCTCAATGCAAACACCAATCTTGATGGTAGAGGGAGCGTACGATATTTGATCAACCTTGGAAATACTTCCAACACATATCGTCATCTCACCTTTAGCTAGTCTCCGTTTATTCCGTAGCTTTTATTTCGAGTTACTAACACTTAGCAACCGAACCGGTATTTAATACCCTGGTGCTACTAGGAGTACTAGTAAAGTACAGATTAACATAATGTATATCCAATATACTTCTATCGACAGCCTTCTCATCTACCAAGTATCTAGGGTAATCCTGCTCCAGTGGCTGTTTCCCTTATTACAGAAGCACTCAGTCTCGGGTTTGGGTTCAACCTTGGGTTTCTCCACTAGAGCAGCAGCTGATTTGCCATTTCATGAAGTATCCCTTCTTGCCCTTGCCCTTCTTGAAACTAGTGGTTTCACTAACCATCAACAATTGATGCTCCTTCTTGATTTCTACTTTCACGGTGTCAAACATCGCGAATATTTCAAGGATCATCATATCTATCCCTGATATGTTATAGTTCATCACGAAGCTCTAGCAGCTTGGTGGCAATGACTTTGGAGAAACATCACTATCTCTGGAAGATCAACTCCCACTCGATTCGAGTGATTGTGGCACTCAGACAATCTGAGCACAAGCTCAACGATTGAGCTTTTCTCCCTTAGTTTGCAGGCTAAGAAAATCATCGGAGGTCTCATACTTCCTGACGTGGGCATGAGCCTGAAATCCCAATTTCAGCCCTCGAAACATCTCATATGTTCCGCGACGTTTCGAAAAACGTCTTTGGTGCCTCAACTCTAAACCGTTTAACTGAACTATCACGTAGTTATCTAAACGTGTATGTCCGATGTTCGTAACATCCACAAACGACGTTTGGGGTTCAGCACACTGAGCGGTGCATTAAGGACATAAGCTTTCTAATGTCCGCATAATTGCTACTGTCAACTTTCAACTATATTTTCTCTAGGAACATATCTAAACAGTGGAACTAAAGCGCGAGCTTACGACATAATTTGCAAAGATCTTTTTGACCATGTTCAGGATAATTAAGTTCATCTTATGAACTCCCACTCAGATAGACATCCCTCTAGTCATCTAAGTGATTACATGATCCGAGTCAACTAGGCCGTGTCCGATCATCACGTGAGACGGACTAGTCAACATCGGCGAACATCTTCATGTTGATCGTATCTTCTATACGACTCATGTTCGACCTTTCGGTCTTCTGTGTTCCGAGGCCATGTCTGTACATGCTAGGCTCGTCAAGTCAACCTAAGTGTTTGCATGTGTAAATCTGTCTTACACCCGTTGTATGTGAACGTTGGAATCTATCACAACCGATCATCACGTGGTGTTTCGAAACAACGAACTGTCGCAACGGTGCACAGTTAGGGGGAACACTTTCTTGAAATTATTATGAGGGATCATCTTATTTACTACCGTCGTTCTAAGTAAACAAGATGCAAAAACATGATAAACATCACATGCAATCAAATAATAGTGACATGATATGGCCAATATCATATAGCTCCTTTGATCTCCATCTTGGGGCTCCATGATCATCTTGTCACCGGCATGACACTATGATCTCCATCATCATGATCTCCATCATCGTGTCTCCATGAAGTTGCTCGCCAACTATTGCTTCTACTACTATGGCTACCGGTTAGCAATAAAGTAAAGTAATTACATGGCGTTGTTCAATGACACTCAGGTCATACAATAAATAAAGACAACTCCTATGGCTCCTGCCGGTTGTCATACTCATCGACATGCAAGTCGTGATTCCTATTACAAGAACATGATCAATCTCATACATCACATATATCATTCATCACATCCTTTTGGCCATATCACATCACATGGCATACCCTGCAAAAACAAGTTAGACGTCCTCTAATTGTTGTTTGCTTGTTTTACGTGGCTGCTATGGGTTTCTAGCAAGAACGTTTCTTACCTACGCAAAACCACAACGTGATATGCCAATTGCTATTTACCCTTCATAAGTACCCTTTTCATCGAATCCGTTCTGACTAAAGTGGGAGAGACAGACACCCGCTAGCCACCTTATGCAACTAGTGCATGTCAGTCGGTGGAACCAGTCTCACGTAAGAGTACATGTAAGGTCGGTCCGGGCCGCTTCATCCCACAATACCGTCGAAACAAGATTGGACTAGTAACGGTAAGCATATTGAACAAAATCAACGCCCACAACTACTTTGTGTTCTACTCGTGCATAGAATCTACACAATAGACCTAGCTCATGATGCCACTGTTGGGGAACGTAGCAGAAATTCAAAATTTCCTACGTGTCACCAAGATCTATCTATGGAGAAACCAGCAACGAGGGGAAGGAGAGTGCATCTACATACCCTTGTAGATCGCTAAGCGGAAGCGTTCAAGAGAACGGGGTTGAAGGAGTCGTACTCGTCGTGATCCAAATCACCGGAGATCCTAGTGCCGAACGGACGGCACCTCCGCGTTCAACACACGTACAGCCCGACGACGTCTCCCATGCCTTGATCCAGCAAGGAGAGAGGGAGAGGTTGAGGAAGACTCCATCCAGCAGAAGCACAACGGCGTGGTGGTGGTGGAGGAGCGTGGTACTCCAGCAGGGCTTCGCCAAGCACTACGAGAGACGAGGAGGGAGAGGGGTAGGGCTGCGCCAAGAAGGAGAGGAACTCGTGTGTCTTGCAGCCTCCAATACCTCAAGTATATATAGGGGAAGGGGAGGGGCTGTGCCCCCACCTAGGGTTCCCTCCCTAGGGGTGGCGGCAGCCCCCAGATCCCATCTGGGTGGCGGCCACAAGGGGGAGAGGGGGAGGCGCACCTGGGGTGGGCCTTAGGGCCCATCTGCCCTAGGTTTTGCCTCCCTTCCCTCTTGGAGGCGCCTTGGGCCTTGGTGGGGGGGCGCACCAGCCCACCTGGGGCTGGTCCCCTCCCACACTTGGCCCATGCAGCCCTCCGGGACTGGTGGCCCCACTTGGTGGACCCCCGGACCCCTCCGGTGGTCCCGGTACACTACTGGTAAAACCCGAAACTTTTCCGGTGACCAAAACAGGACTTCCCATATATAAATCTTTACCTCCGGACCATTCCGGAACTCGTCGTGACGTCCGGGATCTCATCCAGGACTCCGAACAACATTCGGTAACCACATACAAACTTCCTTTATAACCCTAGCGTCATCGAACCTTAAGTGTGTAGACCCTACGGGTTCCGGAACCATGCAGACATGACCGAGACGTTCTCCGGTCAATAACCAACAGCGGGATCTGGATACCCATGTTGGTTCCCACATGTTCCACGATGATCTCATCGGATGAACCACGATGTCGAGGATTCGATCAATCCCGTATACAATTCCCTTTGTCTAGCGGTATTGTACTTGACCGAGATTCGATCGTCGGTATCCTTATACCTTGTTCAATCTCGTTACCGGCAAGTCTCTTTACTCGTTCCGTAACACATCATCCTGTGATCAACTCCTTGATCACATTGTGCACATTATGATGATGTCCTACCGAGTGGGCCTAGAGATACCTCTCCGTCACACGGAGTGACAAATCCCAGTCTCGATTCGTGCCAACCCAATAGACACTTTCGGAGATACCTGTAGTGTACCTTTATAGCCACCCAGTTACGTTGTGACGTTTGGCACACCCAAAGTATTCCTATGGTATCCGGGAGTCGCACAATCTCATGGTCTAAGGAAATGATACTTGACATTAGAAAAGCTTTAGCATACGAACTACACGATCTTTGTGCTAGGCTTAGGATTGGGTCTTGTCCATCACATCATTCTCCCAATGATGTGATCCCGTTATCAACGACATCCAATGTCCATGGTCAGGAAACCGTAACCATCTATTGATCAACGAGCTAGTCAACTAGAGGCTTACTAGGGACATGGTGTTGTCTATGTATCCACACATGTATCTGAGTTTCCTATCAATACAATTCTAGCATGGATAATAAACGATTATCATGAACTAGGAAATATAATAATAACTAATTTATTATTGCCTCTAGGGCATATTTCCAACAATCACATCTAGGGCACATACTAGAAGCATGAATTCTACCACGATCTCGAACAGGAAGGATAGAATCACATACGGTGCAGCGGGTGCAGCACCGTCGGTGTTGACGTTGTCGCCCATGTCGTCGAGGACGAGGTTGCCGAGGTCGGGGAAGAAGTCATCGTTCGCGAAGTCGTCGCTGCCAGCAGTCGCGCGAGTGCGCTCCCCAAAAATCTGATCGCCCCTCTCCCGTACAGGATCACGAGAGGCGGGGTTCCGGAGGCCTGCTGTCCCTTCTCGCGGTGCACGCCGGAAGGAGGGATGGAGAAGACTTGCTTGGCGGCGCAATGATCTGGAACGGTGGTGAGAAACCATACGAAGCGGCGGCCGCTAGGGTAGACATCTGCCTGACTATATAGTGCGGGCCGGGTAGGTCGTGGGAGTAAACCCCACGTCCGAGTCGTCACGATCCAAAAGAATTGGAAACGGTTCAGTAATTAACGCGTCCGTTAATTATTAATTAATGACTCATTAATTTTCCCATGCAGCAAAAATATAGACAACGTGCATAGCTCTGTCCTCGGCTCGGCTCAATCCCGCAACCCGCGGCGCGTCGTGACGAGGCGTGGCGTGGCGAGGCAAGCGAGGAGGAGGAGCGCGCGTGTAGGTCTCCTCTTCTCATGCTCATACAAGTGGTAGAAGAGCTCACCTTATAAAGAGGTGCAACTCTTTCTCAACTTCCGGGGTGGGACTAAACTTTAGCCTCACTCAGTCCACTCACATGTGTGCATGAATGGGCCAAGAGAATTTCAGAATTTTAGTTGGGCTTTGGGCCAAAGGCCTACTAGCAAAATTCCAACAATAGCTTCGTCCTCCATGGAGTAGGGGATTGGTTCTGACTTCTTTCTCGAATCGAAGTTGCTGTACAAGTCCGAGCTGAAAAGGAAGAGGAGTCGGGCTCTAGGCGGACTCGGCCTTCTTTAGCCATGGGAAGAGGTGAAGGAGAGTCCACTGTCCACTTCAGGTAGGAAACGGTGGAGGTGGACTCGGCGGGAGACAGAGAAGCGGTGGCCACTGATGGGTAGCGTTGGCATTTTGGAGATTGTTTTGAGCTTAGGAGCTCTCTCAAGCCATTAGCATTCACAGCAGTCAGATCTTCAGTTTTAGAGCAAGTCTAATAGAGCTCTCAAATCCTCAAACCCTTACAAATAACTGCTTTTTTTACAGTTTTCGTCGAAAAAAGCCGTAGACTAAAACCCCTAAACCCTTATAAACCTGTAAAAAGAATTAGAGGTCCAACCCTTAAACATTTTCACAACCTGTACAAGTGAGGGTTGGGAGGAAAAACTCCCCCAACCTGCACTCCTCTTCCATCCTCGCGCAGGAGGGAAGTTTCATCCCCGCGCCGCGCCCTTCCCCGATCCCGCCGCTGCCGCCAGCCCGCCGCCCCGCCGCGCCCAGCCGCAGCCGCCCGCCCGCCGCCCCTCCGCGCCCCGCCATGGCCGCCCGCCCGCCGCCCCTCCGCGCCCTGCCCCGGCCGCCCGCCCCACCCCGCCCTGGACGCCACCCGCCCGCGCCTCGCCCCGGCTGCCTGCCCGCGTCCCCGCCCCGCTCGACGCCAGCCCCCGACGCTTCCCCGCCCGGCTCGACGCCGGCCCCCGACACCGTTCCTGCCCCGCTCGACGCCGGCCCCCGACGCCGTCCCCGCCCCGCTCGACGCCGGCCCCCGGCTCCCGAAGGTGAGATTTTTTTTTAATTTTTAATTTTTGCTTCATTGGCACTCACATTGTTGCCACTCAGTATGTAGATGGAGGTTGTTGGAAATATGCCCTAGAGGCAATAATAAAATGATTATTATTATATTTCCTTGTTCATGATAATTGTCTATTATTCATGCTATAATTGTGTTATCCGGAAATCATAATACATGTGTGAATACATAGACCATAACATGCCCCTAGTGAGCCTCTAGTTGACTAGCTCGTTGATCGACAGATAGTCATGGTTTCCTGACTATGGACATGGGATGTCATTGATAACGGGATCACATCATTTGGAGAATGATGTGATGGACAAGACCCAATCCTAAGCATAGCACAAGATCGTGTAGTTCGTTTGCTAGAGCTTTTCCAATGTCAAGTATCATTTCCTTAGACCATGAGATTGTGTAACTCCCGGATGCCGTAGGAGTGCTTTGGGTGTACCAAACGTCACAACGTAACTGGGTGACTATAAAGGTATACTACAGGTATCCCCGAAAGTATCTGTTGGGTTGACACGGATCGAGACTGGGATTTGTCACTCCGTATGATGGAGAGGTATCTCTGGGCTCACTCGGTAATGCATCATCATAATGAGCTCAATGTGACCAAGTGTTTGGTCACGGGATCATGCATTACGATACGAGTAAAGTGACTTGCCGGAAACGAGATTGAACGAGGTATTGGGATACCGACGATCGAATCTCGGGCAAGTAACGTACCGATTGACAAAGGGAATTGAATACGGGATTGATTGAATCCTCGACATCGTGGTTCATCCAATGAGATCATCGTGGAACATGTGGGAGCCAACATGGGTATCCAGATCCCGCTGTTGGTTATTGATCGGAGAGTCGTCTCGGTCATGTCTGCGTGTCTCCCGAACCCGTAGGGTCTACACACTTAAGGTTCGGTGACGCTAGGGTTGTAGAGATATTAGTATGCGGTAACCCAAAAGTTGTTCGGAGTCCCGGATGAGACCCCGGACGTCACGAGGAGTTCCGGAATGGTCCAGAGATAAAGATTTATATATAGGAAGTCCAGTTTCGGCCATCGGGAAAGTTTTGGGGGTAATCGGTATTGTACCGGGACCACCGGAAGGGTTCCGGGGGTCCACCGGGTGGGGCCACCTATCCCGGAGAGCCCCATGGACTGAAGTGGGAGGGGAACCAGCCCCTGGTGGGCTGGTGCGCTCCCATGGGCCTCCCCCTGCGCCTAGGGTTGGAAACCCTAGGGGTGGGGGGCGCCCCACCTGACTTGGGGGGCAAGTCCCCCCTTGGCCGCCGCCCCCCCTTGGAGATGGGATCTCCTAGGGCCCCCCTAGGGGCCCTATATATAGTGGGGGGAAGGGAGGGCAGCCACACCCAAGTCCCTGACGCCTCCCTCTCCCCTTGTAACACCTCTCTCTCGTTGGAGCTTGGCGAAGCCCTGCCGAGGTCACCGCTGCTTCCATCACCACGCCGTCATGCTGCTGGATCTCAATCAACCTCTCCTTCCCCTTGTGTAACACCCTCGATGCGACTATATCTCCCACGTGTCGAGGCACGACTTAGAGGCATAATCGCATTGAAGGCATATGTCGCAAGTTAGGCAATCTTCACAACATCCCATGTAATATAATTAATAAAAGGGAGATAACAAAGTTGGCTTACACTCGCCACGTCAATCAAGTACATAAATAACATTACATCATCCATACACTCAAGGCCCGACTACGGCGCCAAAATAAAAGAGAACCCAACATGCGACAACGGTCCCGTTCACCCCCAACTAGGCACCACTACTGATCATCGGGAAAGAAAACATAGTATCGTTGAGAGTCTTCGTCGAACTCCCACTTGAGCTCACACGCGTCTCCTGGAGCGGAATCATCAGGCCCTGCATCTGGTGTAATAGTAATCTGTGAGCCACAGGGACTCAGCAATCTCGCACCCTCGCGATCAAGACTATTTAAGCTTTGGGTAAGGCAAGGTAAAATATGAGTGGAGCTGCAGCAAGCAACTAGCAAGTATAGTGGCTAACTTATTCGCAAAAGGGAGCGAGAAGCGGAGGCAAAGCACGAGCGAGAAGCTAGAGAACAACCTGCGCAAACATTACTCCAACACCGTGTCCACTTCTTGGACTCCGCCGAGAAGAGGCCATCACGGTAACACACTCGGTTGATTCATTTTAATTTAATTAAGGTTCAAGTTATCTACAACCGGACATTAACAAATTCCCATCTGCCCATAACCGCGGGCACGACTTTCGAAAGTTCAATCCCTGCAGGGGAGTCCCAACTTAGCCCATGACAAGCTCTCACGGTCAACGAAGGAATAGACCTCCTCCCAAGACATTCCGACCAGACTCGGTATCTCGGTAACTCAAGACACTTCGACAGGTTAAAACAAGACCAGCAACACCGCCCGAATGTGCCGACAAATCCCGATAGGAGCTGCACATATCTCTTTCTCAGGGCACACTCAGATTGTCCTAGGTACAGGTAGGCCAGCCCAGAGTTGCCCCTGGTGGCCACTGGTAGCTGACAGGTGGACCAACACTAAGAGGAGCACTGGCCCGGGGGGGGGGTTAAAATAAGATGACCCTTGAGTCTGCAGAACCCAAGGGAAAGAAAAGGGCTAGGTGACAAATGGTAAAACCAAGGTTGGGCATTGCTGGAAAAGCTTTAATCAAGGCGAAATATCAAGGGGTTCCCATTATAACCCAACCGCGTAAGGAACGCAAAATCCGGGAACATAACACCGATATGACGGAAACTAGGGCGGCAAGAGTGGAACAAAACACTAGGCGAGAGGCCGAGCCTTCCACCCTCTACCAAGTATATAGATGCATTAAGATAACATAGCAATATAATGATATCCCAACAAGTAAATAAATGTTCCAACAAGGAACGGCCTCCAATCTTCACCTGCAACTATCAACGCTATAAGAGGGGCTGAGCAAAGCGGTAACATAGCCAATCAACGGTTTGCTAGGAAATGGTGGGTTAGAGGTTTGACATGGCAATTTGGGAGGCTTGCAAGCAAGTGGTAGGCATCGTAGCAATGGCATAGCAAAAGAGCGATCAAACTAGCATAGCAAAGATAGTAGTGATTTCGAGGGTATGATCATCTTGCCTGCACAGTTGTCAGAGTTGACTGGATCCTCGAAAGCAAACTCAACGGGCTCCTCGTTAGCAAACTCGTCTCCCGGCTCTACCCAAACAAGACAAACAGGCAACAAGGATACAATCAACCACGTGCAAGACCAAGCAATATGATGAAATGATGATATGCTATGCGGGATGCGATGCGGGATGCAAAATGCAAGATATGACAGGAAATGCATGAACCTGGCCTCAACATGCAAAACCAAGTGTGCCACTGGAAAGATGAGATGAAATCGCTTGAAAACGATATAAAGAACCCCGGAATCGGAGTTACGGTTTGGAAATGGCAAGCGATTCAAATATGACACCGGTCTGCGATTTACAGCAAGTAGGCATCTAAATGCAACGAAATGAACATGCTACAGCACCCAAACATGACAACAAAATACATGGCAGGGATGCACACAAGATGCTTAACAAAAGTCTAGCACTGAGCTACGGCCAGTTCATCCATTAGGAGGTTCAAACAAGCATGGCAAAAACACAAACGAAAACAGATCTCAGACTTAGTGAAATTAACACTTGTCTGGAATTTCAGATCATATAGCCTTCTTCGGAGCAACAAAAAAACATGCTACATGGCCTGAACATGAAAAAGAAAGACATGGCATGGAGCTACTCAACAAGCTTAACAAAAGTCCCTTAGTGACCTTGAGCCAAAAGGGATCACAAAATATACTAACAAGCACAAGAACATAGCAAAAACATAATCAGTTTTCAGACTTAGTGAAAACTGGGACTTGCTGAAACATAACTCACGAAGGCATGCTTACGAGCTCGATGCACTCACTATGGTGCAAGTCATGGCAAGACAAGCATACACCCATAAATAAGGCACAAAATACAAGCTAGACATGGCAAGAACAATGGCATAGCATGCACGGATCAACTACAATAACATCGGCAAAATCGCAAACAAGTTGACGATCTGGCCAGATTCACAACGAAGCAAAAGTAGAGCTCGATTGACTCAAGCTAGGGTGCTCCATAATTGCAAAAAAAGACACGGATGGAAAGATCACTACAATATTAACAAAACTCCCTTACTTATCATCCTCAAAAGAGGCACGGATCACTAGGAAACAACAAGAACATATGGCATCATGAACTAAACAATCCCAGGACTTAGAGAAATCACTAAGTCCCTGAAAACAGAATTAGTAAGTGCACCACTTTGCAAGCTTGCACAAGTCACCACCCAAATCCTAAAAATACATGGGTTGCACCTCTGGATAGATGACAAAACCCTTAACAAAACATATGAAGAACTCACGGGCATATCATGCACACATTAATCATGGCAAAAATGACAAAAGTGCTAAACGGAGTAACAGATCTGACAATTAACTCAAGTAGCCCTCTTCTAACAGCATTTCGGGCATCAAGATGAGCTCAAATGAAAATGATGCAATGGAATGAAATGATTTACTCTCTGAGATGAACATTTTGATATGCTATATGCCCAAATCGGAGCTACGGATGCAAAGTTACGGAGCCGCGAACAGGGGCATATGGACTAAAAATTCTGGGACTTAGTGAAAAAAAACGACCTAGGGTTAGGATTTCAGATCTGAGATCCGGGCACGGAAAACGAGGCTCGCCGGGATCTTTGCCGGAGTTGAGGTCCGCGGTGGCCGGAGACGACGTAGAGGCCGGCGGGGCTCGTCGGACGGCGAGGGAGAGGGCGGAGATGGAGGCGGCGGCTCCCCGGCGCGGCGACCGGAGCCTTGGGCGGTGCGGGGCGACGAGGGGCGGCGGCCGCCGCCGGGCGACGAGGGGCGGCGCCGGTCGCCGGCGATGGCAGAGTGGCGGCGTGGCGGAGGCGGAGTGGCGTCGGGCGACGGGGTGGAGAAGGAGCGGCTCGGGCGGAGGCTTCAAGCCGGGAGGGTCCGCGGCGGGCCTCAGCGGGCCGGCTGGGGCGGCGAAGTGGGCGCAGGCGGCGGCGAATGGCGGAGCGCCACGTGGCGGCGGACGGGCGCGGCGGACGTGTCCGTCGGCGGGGGAATTGTCCGGCGCGCGCGAAGACGAATGGGGCTAGGGTTTCGGGGAGGGAGAAGATCCGGATTTCGGGGGTTCTTTAAATAGGCATAGAGGGAGCTAGGAGAGTCCAAATGAGGTGCGGTTTTCGGCCACGCGATCGTGATCGAACGCTCTAGGACATGGAGCAGAGTTAGGTGGGTTTTGGGCCAAACTGGAGGGGTGTTGGGCTTCAACAGACACGAGGCCTTTTTGGTCCCTCGGTTAACCGTTGGAGTACCAAACGAAGTCCAAATGGTATGAAACTTGACAGGCGGTCTACCGGTAGTAAACCAAGGCCGCTTGGCAAGTCTCGGTCCAATCCGGAAATGTTTAATCCCCACACACAAAAGAAAGCTAGAAATGACCATCGGAGGAGAACGAAGTGCCGGAATGCAAAACGGACAACGGGGAAAATGCTCGAATGCATGAGACGAACACGTATGCAAATGCAATGCACATGATGACATGATATGAGATGCATGACAACGACAACAACACACGGAGACAAAATCCGAACCCAAGGAAATAAAATAACTTAACACCGGAAACGGAAAGAGTTGGAGTACAAATTGGGAAAGTTACAGCCGGGGTGTTACAACACTCCACCACTACGAAAGGATCTCGTCCCGAGATCTAGAATGGCACCGGAGGGACAAACGGAAGATAAAGAGAAGAGGTAAAACTAAGTTGCTTCTTTGAAAAATGAGTGAAACCACGAACCTTGAAAAGGTTAAGCTAAACCGAGAAAATAAAATAACTTAACGCCGGAAATGGCAAGAGTTGGAGTACAAACTGGGAAAGTTACATCCGGGGTGTTACACCTTGCTGGACCAAGAAGGAGGAGACGTCTTCCCAACCGTACGTGTGTTGAACGCGGAGGTGCCGTCCGTTCGGCGCTCGATCATCGGTGATTTGGATCACGACGAGTACGACTCCATCAACCCTGTTTTCTTGAACGCTTCCACTCGCGATCTACAAGGGTATGTAGATGCACTTCCCTCTCCCTCGTTGCTAGATGACTCCATAGATTGATCTTGGTGATGCGTAGAAAATTTTAAAATTCTGCTACGTTCCCCAAAAGTGGCATCATGAGCTAGGTCTATGCGTAGTTTCTATGCACGAGTAGAACACACGTTGTTGTGGGTGTTGATTTTGTCAATTTACTTGCCGTTACTAGTTTTATCTTGATTCGGCAGTATCGTGGGATTGTTCGACGAGATTTTGTATAAAAGAAATAACACGAAAATAATTTGTCCAATTTTCACTTTTCTCAATAAGTTAAACATATCAATGGAGCAAGGAGTGCCCATAAGTGTGTATGGCTATGTCAGTAATGTCATGCACAATTTAAGGGGAAAATATGCACATACGCACAGTGCACACCCTTTGAGTTGATGGATTAGTTATACATGGGCACGTGCACGTGCATGGATTGCACCAGGTCACGTATCAATTGCATGCAAGGATAAGTATGTAACAACGTATCTTGGTATCTACGGCCGTCCGGCAGCGCACACGTATATGTATCCAAATAGCGCAAACTAAAATATGTACGGACATGAAATATAGGCATGTATTTGTTGTGGGGTGAGCTACACCTACATGTACGACCCTGAGATTTTGCTAGTAAGTATTTTGATGTCCACGTACAAGGATGGGATTTGGTAGGCCAGGTAGTCGATCAACTTGGACGACGAGCAATGAACAATCGGCAGGTTACAAAGTTGGAAAGAACAGCCACGCGAACCAACCTGTAGTTGAGATGGTTAGGTGGACAGTGGTATCCCCAACCTACCAGGGTTCAAATCCTGGTGCTTGCATTATTTTTGGATTTATTTTAGGATTTTCGGCGATGCCCTTTCAGTGGGATGAAGACGGAATAGGGTTGCTTCGTTGACCGGCATCGTGTCTGTTATACGATACAACGAGCTCTCTAGACACAAGTGTGGATGAACATGCCTACACTAATTTGCATTGTTGCTAGTCAATCATCTTCAGGAACCGCGCGCACGATGTCACGGAGAGGTCGATTCTTCTTCGCTTCTTCAGGTTGCACACATCTTGATACGCCGAATCAATAAAAAAATTTCTTTTCACCAAACTAAGTTCAATTGCTTATCGCTTGAACTTTATTTGGTGAGGGGGCATTTGTTCGACGAGATTTTGTACAAAAGAAATAGCACGAAAATAATTTGTCCAATTTTCACTTTTCTCAATAAGTTAAACATATCAATGGAGCAAGGAGTGCCCATAAGTGTGTATGGCTATGTCAGTAATGTCATGCACAATTTAAGGGAAAAATATGCACATACCCACAGTGCACACCCTTTGAGTTGATGGATTAGTTATACATGGGCACGTGCACGTGCATGGATTGCACCAGGTCACGTATCAATTGCATGCAAGGATAAGTATGTAACGACGTATCTTGGTATCTACCGCCGTCCGGCAGCACACACGTATATGTATCCAAATACCGGCAAACTAAAATATGTACGTACATGAAATATAGGCATGTATTTGGTGTGGGGTGAGCTACACCTACATGTACGGCCCTGAGATTTTGCTAGTAAGTATTTTGATGTCCACGTACAAGGATGGGATTTGGCAGGCCAGGTAGTCGATCAACTTGGACGACGAGCAATGAACAATCGGCAGGTTACAAAGTTGGAAAGAACAGCCACAACTGGCAAGTTTTAAAATTAGAAACGGATGCAACCGACCTGAAGGATCATCAAAGAAAGGCATATGTGAGGTACGTATCAGATAGTTTCCTTGTTTGGTGCAGGCTTGTACGTCAAGAAGAAACAATGGAAAGGAAACCTCTATCCGGAGGCTGTACGTCCGACTCACCAACCAACCCTAGCCCCTCACCTTATAAATACATGAGGAGGCAGGAGCACGGAGGGAGGCACGCAGGCATAACACATCTTGCCAGAACGCAAGCAGCCGGTGGACGCAGCCACTCGGGACCGTGCACGACCGGCGAGAGGACGCTGCGGCCGTGGCGGCGATACACTGTCCATGCTCGATGGCGTGCCAGATGGAGAGCTGAGGTGCGTGACCCACAGAACTCATCCGGCAGGCAGCCGGACAGGAGGACTGAGTCATCACGCATCTAAGGCAGGGGACGACAGACCCAGCCGAGAGAAAGCCGTGATGAACGCAGGAACGGCGCGGAGGCACACATGGCCGCAACAATGATGAAGAACAGATGGAGAACAGGGAGCCGAGCAAGCCCCGCTGACTAATTTATTTTACTTCCTATGCCTTTCATCTTTCAGGTCTTACAACAGAAGGAGACGCTGCCGCTCCGGGAGATCCAGCTAGAACCACACGCACGCAGCCGGGGGAGACGAGGCACGCACCAGGGGAGAACTCACCACGTCGCAGCTAGCCGGCAGAAGAGCACGTCGCAGCAACACACCTATGCAGCCAACGCACCAAGACACACGCAGTGCCGTGTGTCACTGAGGCAAGAGACGCGCCCTGCGGCAGCGTCGAGGAGAAAGGACGCGCCCATGGCGTTGGCACGTGCGCCGAGCAGCGGCGCGGCAGCCGCGGTGCACATATGAGGAGGATGTGCTCCAAGCAGGAAACCAAGCATCCAGGAGGGCGCATACATCATGTGCAACGGCGCTGCAATAATCTTTCTTCTTCTATGTGTTATCATCTATTTTGCAGAATGACCTCCGCACGACACGCCTAGGAGAGATGGCCGAGGATGATGCAGCGCTCTTCTCAGGAGCAGTTGAGGAGGCGAACGACGCGCCCAACGGAGGTGGCTGTGGACGAAGGCGCTCTTCTCGTACAGGAGCTGTCGAGGCGGCGGACGACGCTCCCAGCGGAGGTGGCCGCAGATGAAGAGGCTCTCTTCTCGTACCAGGTGCAATGGAGTCGGCGGATGACGACACACCCAGCGGATGTGGCCACGGACGATGTGGCGCGCTTCTCGTACCAGATACAATGGAGGCGGTGGACGACGCTGTCGGACCAGTAGACTATACCAACGCTGTGAAGACCGACGAGGCGCGACGGCGAGGGCGAACGTGGCCAACACAAAGCCATGTTTTGAGCGGCACGTGTACCGACGAGGACACGGGCTTTGCCGCCACCCACACCATACACTCACACCATCATCATCATGCATGGAGAACGCGAAGCGAAGACGACGAAGACGACCACACGGCTTAATCGGAGGTATCTCGCGGAGCAACCCGCAGGAGTAATTAACCGGGAGCTTTTTGAGGCCCCAGGAACCAGGAGACCGCACATCGCCATAGTCAGGCAGGCCGCGCTAGTAGGCCATGGAGCGCAACCATTTTTTATGGGATCTTGTAATTTTGTTCATCCAAAGAGATAAATGAAATACTTGTTTCCCGTATCACTTTTCTTTGTGTACTACGGTACACTGGCACGCCCGCATTTTTCTTTTTCCCCGGCACATGAGAGAAATCAAACTCCCCCTCTTCCCATCTCACGGAGTGATTAATAGATTTTTCTCGTGTCAAATAAATTGGCACGCCCAGTGGGACGTGATTCTCCTCCCATCTTTGCTTTGATGTGGTCGTCGAAATCGTCTTCGCCAATCTCCCATTGTGCACATCATGCTGCAAGGATCTCCGCTGGTACGACCACTTTCATGCAGGTGGACTCTCTGATAGCACTAAATCAGAGCTGATGGTGATCTAGTCCAGATCATTGTTGCCTATGGTCATCATCGAACATGGCGCCAAGGTCTATATGTACCAAGCCCAAGATTCTGTGCAGTTTCAGACTGTGTTGTCAAAGAAGGTGCAAAGGTGAGCGACACCCAAGGCGAAGAAGGAGCGTCGTGAGATTATTCTCAAGCCTCGCTCTATTGAAGGAGTCAACATTGGTGGACATCCATGAAGACGTGGAGGTAGCTCAATGCCTCCGCGTTAAGACCACCAACAAGCGAGTAAGTGCGGCTTCCCTTCACGCCTCTACTGCGAGTTCACACTTGGAGCCGCCAAAACACCATGGCGCACCAAGGTCAAGCTACATGAAGGCTTGACGGCCATGTCCCACAACTTGTGTAGGCTCATCAACATTGACGAGGTGCATGGCACCATGCCTCCACAACCTGGAGGTCGATGGACGATCATTCCGCAACGACAATAGGTTCTCTATCCTCTCCTGCGAGTTAATAACACCTGGTGGCGAGGATTCAAGGCACGGATCTTCACAAACTCCAGGAAAATGTGAACCATATCCTTAGGCGGCACCATTGTTAAGAAGCGCCGAATACTTCATCAATGCAGGTTGCAGGTAGGATGAGGCGCCAATCCCCAAGTCATTGTCCTCAACATGAGCACCTCGATGACAGTCTTCACCAACCCACCACTTGGAGCGGGGGCATCCTAACATGCCCCCACGTTGGGACCGATGGTGAAGACATCAAGATGATGAGAGGAAGCCTCGACCCACTCAATGACGGCGGCCATGGGACCCTCCACGGCAAACACTTCAACCACGATTTATGTCCCGTTCTAGGTGGGGAGCCCGGTCACAACTCTAGGTGACGGCGGACAGGGCTACATCATCCACTCGGCACCATGTGCCACCCGGCCTCTGCAGGCAAAGGGTCGTCAATGTAGGTGCCAACTGGGGCTCGCCCGAGGTGATACGAGGCACGACCAAGATGGGGTGCCATCCACATCATTGTTGATATGGAGCTCGCCCGAGGTGGGGCGCCATCCACACCACCACCAACGCGGGGCTTGCCCAAGGTGGGACTCCATCGACATCGCCGTCGCCGACATGGAATGACCCCAAGGCGGGGCACCATCTACACCTCCGTCAACATGGATCTCCATTAGACGTGTTGCCATTTGCAACTCCCACGCCAAAGGTGGCGCGACATCTACACTGCCTTCATCGCGGATCTTGCCCAAGGCAGGGCGCCATCTACACCTCCGTCGACATGGTGTACCCCCAAGGCGGGGCGCCGTCTACCTCTGTCAACACGAAGCTCAGCTAGGCTGGGATCCTTTTTCACCTCCGTCGACAGATTTTGGTGAAGATGGGGCACCTTCAACGTCGCTACCAATGCGGAGCTAGCTCGAAGGTGGAGCACATTCTACACCACCATTGACATGGAGCTCGCATAAAGTCGGGTGCCATCTACATGTCCTCGGATCCTGCCTGAGGTCGGCGAACTTTTTGCATCGTGATCGACACGGAGCTCGCCTAAGGGCAGGCATCTTCTACACCACCGCGAAGCTCATCCAAGGCGGGGCTCCGTCAACCATCGACAACTTGGAGCTTGCCCAAGGCGGGACACCTACACCGCCATTGACACGCAGCCCATCAATGTTGGGGCACCATCTACACCAGCATCGACGTGGAGCTTGCCTGAAGCGGGGCTTGGTCGATACTACCGTCCACGCGGAGCTTGGCCCAGGGAGGGCTCGGTCTACACTGCTATCGACACGGATCACGACCAAGGTATCGTGCAATCTACGTTGTTGAACATGCCTAAGGTACGGACGCTGCCTACACCGTCACCGGCACAAGCTCACCCCAGGTGGGGTGTCATTTACACCGCCGCTGAGGCTGAGCGCCGGCCATAACGTTGATAATATGGAGACCGTCCGGGCAGGTCGCCATCTACGCCATTGGAAAATGAGCATTCTTGAGGCGGGAGCAACATTTACCCCATCGCTAACATAGAGCTCGCCTAAAGGCGGGCGACATCTACACCAACACAGAGCTCGCCCAAGGCGGCCGTACCTTCTACACCGCCAGTGAGGCGGAGCTCAATCTTTACACTTTTATTGACACGAAGCCAATCCAAGGCCACCTTGCATGGTTTCATGCTAATCCTGCGTTGCTGCTTGTTGAGGTGGCAACATCGTCAACATCTACCTCAACATCCACATCGACACACATCATCAACATCCTCCTAGCACCGGCGAGGCGAAGCTGTACACCACCGACATGTCTTTTCCCAATGAAGCAATCCATATCTTGCCAGACACCGACGAGGCGAAGGCAAGTCATCCAGTCCGACACCGATAAGGTGGACACCACCAGGCCGGGCACCGACGAGGCGAAGGCCGCCCACTTCATCATCAGGCAATGACAAGATGGAGGGATACGGTTAAGCAGAGCCGGAGCGATGGACGTACCGCTCTCCCCTTCACTTCATCACTACATCCCCACCATCTACACCAAGCCAATGACCCAATCAAAGCCTTCAACAAGACACCCAACAAGATACTCAAGAAGACAGTGACAAGGAACATGAGAGACTGGCATGACCATCTCTTCGAGTCCTTGTGGGCGTACCACGTTACTATCCGTACCCCAACACAGGCAACCCCGTTTTCTCTCATTTACGGGAGTGGGGCAGTCCTTCCACTGGAGGTCCAGCTACCCTCTGTGGGTGGCTATCCAAGATGAGATCACCCAAGGCGAACAGGTGCAACTGCGGTTTCAAGAGCTCGACGCCCTTGAAGAGGGGCGACTTCATGCCCTACAGAACCTGGGGCTTTACCGCCAGAATATGGTGAGAGCCTACGATAAGCTCGTCAAGCAACGCGTCTTCCGAAAAGGTGAGTTGGTTCTCGTGCTCAGGCGGCACATCGTCATGACGCACATGATGAAGGGCAAGTTCGAGCAAAAGTGGGAAGGGCCATACGTCATCGAGCAAGTCTATGACGGGGGAGCATACCAGCTTGTAGATTCCCAGGGAGTCCGACCTATGCCCCCAATCAACGGAAGGTTCCTCAAAAAATATTTTTCTTAAAATTTTGCTTCTTTTGGGTTTTCATTGGGGAAACTTTGTCTGTGGGATTTCGGATCCATGATGCATTCTCCCTTGCATTTCATGGATATATCTGGTTTTCCCCATTTTCTATGGACTAAGTCCAACAACAAAAAATGGCCTTCCCGTATTGCACTATGCTGTTGATTGAAGTTTTGGTTACCCTAGGACCTGTTGGAGGGCGGCACAATGTGTTGATTTGCAGGTGGAGCGGCTCGTACACCCACAATGCACGACACGTACCAGGTGTATGCTTCCGGAGGCAGCGGAGATGATTACTTGGGCATTTTTGAGTATTGAGACCCGCGCTCTTCATGTTTCCCGGCATGCCTCATGTTCACAGAGGCTCGCACTCCAGGGAAGACTATAGGAAAAGATCATGGAGGGCTGCCTGACCCAACACAAGTTGGTTTGGTGCGTAGTCACATGGCAACCCTGGGGTGCGCCACCAGAAGCCCTAAATAAAGTGCTAGAGGGTTTTTCCTAGTCCACAGAGGTGAACAGTTGCCTTCCAAGTTCTCAATATGGGTCCCTAAGAATCCTAGAAGAAGAGTCCTCAAGAAGTTTCAGCCGAATGTCAAAACAAGTCCATGAAGTCCGCGGCCAATCAATCGTCCGCGTGAGCAATCAAGATAAAATTCCAAAAGTCCAAGAAGCAAATTCAAGAAAAATCCCAACAGTACAAGAAGCAATCAAGTGGTCCTAAGAAGAAAGGGACTCAATGGAAGGAAGAAGGGAGGTAGCTGTTCACCACCCCTCAATATGCACGAAGAAAAATCGCCAAGCCGTTGTACCAAAACCATTTTCCCCAAACCTATCATACCTAAGTCTCTTGGTTCATGAGGCGTGTGCAGGGGGCTTGTTGAGCTGTGGGGGCCCTCAGTATGATGATGGGCTAGAGTATGAATTTTTGTTGCCTCTCAGAAGCATCCCGAAACACGGCGTCTTCATACACGTACACCAAAGCTATTTAAGTTGTTGAGTTGCAATCGTCAAGGTCTTTCGACGGTTCCTAATGACAAGTCCTTTGGTATCCTTCTCGGATATCACGCCTATAGCTGGTGTATAACGGGAAAGCCAACATTTTAAAATCCATTTTTTTCTTTCTCTTTTTCGCCTATTTTCGTTGGTGTTCCTAGTTGTGCTCCTCCAACATCTTTGCAGCCATGGAGAGGCACTCCCTGTCATCGTCGATGGCTTTCCGACAACAACCACTACATTGAACTACGTCCTGGGTGCAGCAATACCGATGCATCCATGACAATGCAGACGACACCCCGGCAACCTATCTTCTACACCGACATGTATGATGGGCGCTGGAAGATGACATCCGTACACTCGTGAAGGTGGAGCCGATTCGTCTCCGCAACCCCGTCTCCAACAATAATGAAGCATGGGGGCAACGTCAACCCCTCAATTATTCGTAAGGCCGATGGCGTCCCGGCGCACCTCCAGAATTGTCACACCATGGATGGTGTGACGGTTCGCTCAACGAAGGGGAGCTATCGACGGTCTACCGATGCCTCGCCTACATCAACACAAGGAGATCACGGGAGCAGTGCAACACGCCAGTGCGGCCAACGTGAATCTGTGAAACCCTCCAATCAAGTCGGCTGGCACCGTAGCAGCTAGACGGTCGTGATGAGATTGGTAAAAAATTCTTTGTGTTTTCAGGATAAGGCATGATGTTTCGCCATGGAATGAAGACGGAATAGGGTTGCTTCGTTGACCGGCATCGTGTCTGTTATACGATACAACGAGCTCTCTAGACACAAGTGTGGATGAACATGCCTACACTAATTTGCATTGTTGCTAGTCAATCATCTTCAGGAACCGCGCGCACGATGTCACGGAGAGGTCGATTCTTCTTCGCTTCTTCAGGTTGCACACATCTTGATACGCCGAATCAATAAAAAAATTTCTTTTCACCAAACTAAGTTCAATTGCTTATCGCTTGAACTTTATTTGGTGAGGGGGCATTTGTTCGACGAGATTTTGTACAAAAGAAATAGCACGAAAATAATTTGTCCAATTTTCACTTTTCTCAATAAGTTAAACATATCAATGGAGCAAGGAGTGCCCATAAGTGTGTATGGCTATGTCAGTAATGTCATGCACAATTTAAGGGAAAAATATGCACATACCCACAGTGCACACCCTTTGAGTTGATGGATTAGTTATACATGGGCACGTGCACGTGCATGGATTGCACCAGGTCACGTATCAATTGCATGCAAGGATAAGTATGTAACGACGTATCTTGGTATCTACCGCCGTCCGGCAGCACACACGTATATGTATCCAAATACCGGCAAACTAAAATATGTACGTACATGAAATATAGGCATGTATTTGGTGTGGGGTGAGCTACACCTACATGTACGGCCCTGAGATTTTGCTAGTAAGTATTTTGATGTCCACGTACAAGGATGGGATTTGGCAGGCCAGGTAGTCGATCAACTTGGACGACGAGCAATGAACAATCGGCAGGTTACAAAGTTGGAAAGAACAGCCACAACTGGCAAGTTTTAAAATTAGAAACGGATGCAACCGACCTGAAGGATCATCAAAGAAAGGCATATGTGAGGTACGTATCAGATAGTTTCCTTGTTTGGTGCAGGCTTGTACGTCAAGAAGAAACAATGGAAAGGAAACCTCTATCCGGAGGCTGTACGTCCGACTCACCAACCAACCCTAGCCCCTCACCTTATAAATACATGAGGAGGCAGGAGCACGGAGGGAGGCACGCAGGCATAACACATCTTGCCAGAACGCAAGCAGCCGGTGGACGCAGCCACTCGGGACCGTGCACGACCGGCGAGAGGACGCTGCGGCCGTGGCGGCGATACACTGTCCATGCTCGATGGCGTGCCAGATGGAGAGCTGAGGTGCGTGACCCACAGAACTCATCCGGCAGGCAGCCGGACAGGAGGACTGAGTCATCACGCATCTAAGGCAGGGGACGACAGACCCAGCCGAGAGAAAGCCGTGATGAACGCAGGAACGGCGCGGAGGCACACATGGCCGCAACAATGATGAAGAACAGATGGAGAACAGGGAGCCGAGCAAGCCCCGCTGACTAATTTATTTTACTTCCTATGCCTTTCATCTTTCAGGTCTTACAACAGAAGGAGACGCTGCCGCTCCGGGAGATCCAGCTAGAACCACACGCACGCAGCCGGGGGAGACGAGGCACGCACCAGGGGAGAACTCACCACGTCGCAGCTAGCCGGCAGAAGAGCACGTCGCAGCAACACACCTATGCAGCCAACGCACCAAGACACACGCAGTGCCGTGTGTCACTGAGGCAAGAGACGCGCCCTGCGGCAGCGTCGAGGAGAAAGGACGCGCCCATGGCGTTGGCACGTGCGCCGAGCAGCGGCGCGGCAGCCGCGGTGCACATATGAGGAGGATGTGCTCCAAGCAGGAAACCAAGCATCCAGGAGGGCGCATACATCATGTGCAACGGCGCTGCAATAATCTTTCTTCTTCTATGTGTTATCATCTATTTTGCAGAATGACCTCCGCACGACACGCCTAGGAGAGATGGCCGAGGATGATGCAGCGCTCTTCTCAGGAGCAGTTGAGGAGGCGAACGACGCGCCCAACGGAGGTGGCTGTGGACGAAGGCGCTCTTCTCGTACAGGAGCTGTCGAGGCGGCGGACGACGCTCCCAGCGGAGGTGGCCGCAGATGAAGAGGCTCTCTTCTCGTACCAGGTGCAATGGAGTCGGCGGATGACGACACACCCAGCGGATGTGGCCACGGACGATGTGGCGCGCTTCTCGTACCAGATACAATGGAGGCGGTGGACGACGCTGTCGGACCAGTAGACTATACCAACGCTGTGAAGACCGACGAGGCGCGACGGCGAGGGCGAACGTGGCCAACACAAAGCCATGTTTTGAGCGGCACGTGTACCGACGAGGACACGGGCTTTGCCGCCACCCACACCATACACTCACACCATCATCATCATGCATGGAGAACGCGAAGCGAAGACGACGAAGACGACCACACGGCTTAATCGGAGGTATCTCGCGGAGCAACCCGCAGGAGTAATTAACCGGGAGCTTTTTGAGGCCCCAGGAACCAGGAGACCGCACATCGCCATAGTCAGGCAGGCCGCGCTAGTAGGCCATGGAGCGCAACCATTTTTTATGGGATCTTGTAATTTTGTTCATCCAAAGAGATAAATGAAATACTTGTTTCCCGTATCACTTTTCTTTGTGTACTACGGTACACTGGCACGCCCGCATTTTTCTTTTTCCCCGGCACATGAGAGAAATCAAACTCCCCCTCTTCCCATCTCACGGAGTGATTAATAGATTTTTCTCGTGTCAAATAAATTGGCACGCCCAGTGGGACGTGATTCTCCTCCCATCTTTGCTTTGATGTGGTCGTCGAAATCGTCTTCGCCAATCTCCCATTGTGCACATCATGCTGCAAGGATCTCCGCTGGTACGACCACTTTCATGCAGGTGGACTCTCTGATAGCACTAAATCAGAGCTGATGGTGATCTAGTCCAGATCATTGTTGCCTATGGTCATCATCGAACATGGCGCCAAGGTCTATATGTACCAAGCCCAAGATTCTGTGCAGTTTCAGACTGTGTTGTCAAAGAAGGTGCAAAGGTGAGCGACACCCAAGGCGAAGAAGGAGCGTCGTGAGATTATTCTCAAGCCTCGCTCTATTGAAGGAGTCAACATTGGTGGACATCCATGAAGACGTGGAGGTAGCTCAATGCCTCCGCGTTAAGACCACCAACAAGCGAGTAAGTGCGGCTTCCCTTCACGCCTCTACTGCGAGTTCACACTTGGAGCCGCCAAAACACCATGGCGCACCAAGGTCAAGCTACATGAAGGCTTGACGGCCATGTCCCACAACTTGTGTAGGCTCATCAACATTGACGAGGTGCATGGCACCATGCCTCCACAACCTGGAGGTCGATGGACGATCATTCCGCAACGACAATAGGTTCTCTATCCTCTCCTGCGAGTTAATAACACCTGGTGGCGAGGATTCAAGGCACGGATCTTCACAAACTCCAGGAAAATGTGAACCATATCCTTAGGCGGCACCATTGTTAAGAAGCGCCGAATACTTCATCAATGCAGGTTGCAGGTAGGATGAGGCGCCAATCCCCAAGTCATTGTCCTCAACATGAGCACCTCGATGACAGTCTTCACCAACCCACCACTTGGAGCGGGGGCATCCTAACATGCCCCCACGTTGGGACCGATGGTGAAGACATCAAGATGATGAGAGGAAGCCTCGACCCACTCAATGACGGCGGCCATGGGACCCTCCACGGCAAACACTTCAACCACGATTTATGTCCCGTTCTAGGTGGGGAGCCCGGTCACAACTCTAGGTGACGGCGGACAGGGCTACATCATCCACTCGGCACCATGTGCCACCCGGCCTCTGCAGGCAAAGGGTCGTCAATGTAGGTGCCAACTGGGGCTCGCCCGAGGTGATACGAGGCACGACCAAGATGGGGTGCCATCCACATCATTGTTGATATGGAGCTCGCCCGAGGTGGGGCGCCATCCACACCACCACCAACGCGGGGCTTGCCCAAGGTGGGACTCCATCGACATCGCCGTCGCCGACATGGAATGACCCCAAGGCGGGGCACCATCTACACCTCCGTCAACATGGATCTCCATTAGACGTGTTGCCATTTGCAACTCCCACGCCAAAGGTGGCGCGACATCTACACTGCCTTCATCGCGGATCTTGCCCAAGGCAGGGCGCCATCTACACCTCCGTCGACATGGTGTACCCCCAAGGCGGGGCGCCGTCTACCTCTGTCAACACGAAGCTCAGCTAGGCTGGGATCCTTTTTCACCTCCGTCGACAGATTTTGGTGAAGATGGGGCACCTTCAACGTCGCTACCAATGCGGAGCTAGCTCGAAGGTGGAGCACATTCTACACCACCATTGACATGGAGCTCGCATAAAGTCGGGTGCCATCTACATGTCCTCGGATCCTGCCTGAGGTCGGCGAACTTTTTGCATCGTGATCGACACGGAGCTCGCCTAAGGGCAGGCATCTTCTACACCACCGCGAAGCTCATCCAAGGCGGGGCTCCGTCAACCATCGACAACTTGGAGCTTGCCCAAGGCGGGACACCTACACCGCCATTGACACGCAGCCCATCAATGTTGGGGCACCATCTACACCAGCATCGACGTGGAGCTTGCCTGAAGCGGGGCTTGGTCGATACTACCGTCCACGCGGAGCTTGGCCCAGGGAGGGCTCGGTCTACACTGCTATCGACACGGATCACGACCAAGGTATCGTGCAATCTACGTTGTTGAACATGCCTAAGGTACGGACGCTGCCTACACCGTCACCGGCACAAGCTCACCCCAGGTGGGGTGTCATTTACACCGCCGCTGAGGCTGAGCGCCGGCCATAACGTTGATAATATGGAGACCGTCCGGGCAGGTCGCCATCTACGCCATTGGAAAATGAGCATTCTTGAGGCGGGAGCAACATTTACCCCATCGCTAACATAGAGCTCGCCTAAAGGCGGGCGACATCTACACCAACACAGAGCTCGCCCAAGGCGGCCGTACCTTCTACACCGCCAGTGAGGCGGAGCTCAATCTTTACACTTTTATTGACACGAAGCCAATCCAAGGCCACCTTGCATGGTTTCATGCTAATCCTGCGTTGCTGCTTGTTGAGGTGGCAACATCGTCAACATCTACCTCAACATCCACATCGACACACATCATCAACATCCTCCTAGCACCGGCGAGGCGAAGCTGTACACCACCGACATGTCTTTTCCCAATGAAGCAATCCATATCTTGCCAGACACCGACGAGGCGAAGGCAAGTCATCCAGTCCGACACCGATAAGGTGGACACCACCAGGCCGGGCACCGACGAGGCGAAGGCCGCCCACTTCATCATCAGGCAATGACAAGATGGAGGGATACGGTTAAGCAGAGCCGGAGCGATGGACGTACCGCTCTCCCCTTCACTTCATCACTACATCCCCACCATCTACACCAAGCCAATGACCCAATCAAAGCCTTCAACAAGACACCCAACAAGATACTCAAGAAGACAGTGACAAGGAACATGAGAGACTGGCATGACCATCTCTTCGAGTCCTTGTGGGCGTACCACGTTACTATCCGTACCCCAACACAGGCAACCCCGTTTTCTCTCATTTACGGGAGTGGGGCAGTCCTTCCACTGGAGGTCCAGCTACCCTCTGTGGGTGGCTATCCAAGATGAGATCACCCAAGGCGAACAGGTGCAACTGCGGTTTCAAGAGCTCGACGCCCTTGAAGAGGGGCGACTTCATGCCCTACAGAACCTGGGGCTTTACCGCCAGAATATGGTGAGAGCCTACGATAAGCTCGTCAAGCAACGCGTCTTCCGAAAAGGTGAGTTGGTTCTCGTGCTCAGGCGGCACATCGTCATGACGCACATGATGAAGGGCAAGTTCGAGCAAAAGTGGGAAGGGCCATACGTCATCGAGCAAGTCTATGACGGGGGAGCATACCAGCTTGTAGATTCCCAGGGAGTCCGACCTATGCCCCCAATCAACGGAAGGTTCCTCAAAAAATATTTTTCTTAAAATTTTGCTTCTTTTGGGTTTTCATTGGGGAAACTTTGTCTGTGGGATTTCGGATCCATGATGCATTCTCCCTTGCATTTCATGGATATATCTGGTTTTCCCCATTTTCTATGGACTAAGTCCAACAACAAAAAATGGCCTTCCCGTATTGCACTATGCTGTTGATTGAAGTTTTGGTTACCCTAGGACCTGTTGGAGGGCGGCACAATGTGTTGATTTGCAGGTGGAGCGGCTTGTACACCCACAATGCACGACACATACCAGGTGTATGCTTCCGGAGGCAGCGGAGATGATTACTTGGGCATTTTTGAGTATTGAGACCCGCGCTCTTCATGTTTCCCGGCATGCCTCATGTTCACAGAGGCTCGCACTCCAGGGAAGACTATAGGAAAAGATCATGGAGGGCTGCCTGACCCAACACAAGTTGGTTTGGTGCGTAGTCACATGGCAACCCTGGGGTGCGCCACCAGAAGCCCTAAATAAAGTGCTAGAGGGTTTTTCCTAGTCCACAGAGGTGAACAGTTGCCTTCCAAGTTCTCAATATGGGTCCCTAAGAATCCTAGAAGAAGAGTCCTCAAGAAGTTTCAGCCGAATGTCAAAACAAGTCCATGAAGTCCGCGGCCAATCAATCGTCCGCGTGAGCAATCAAGATAAAATTCCAAAAGTCCAAGAAGCAAATTCAAGAAAAATCCCAACAGTACAAGAAGCAATCAAGTGGTCCTAAGAAGAAAGGGACTCAATGGAAGGAAGAAGGGAGGTAGCTGTTCACCACCCCTCAATATGCACGAAGAAAAATCGCCAAGCCGTTGTACCAAAACCATTTTCCCCAAACCTATCATACCTAAGTCTCTTGGTTCATGAGGCGTGTGCAGGGGGCTTGTTGAGCTGTGGGGGCCCTCAGTATGATGATGGGCTAGAGTATGAATTTTTGTTGCCTCTCAGAAGCATCCCGAAACACGGCGTCTTCATACACGTACACCAAAGCTATTTAAGTTGTTGAGTTGCAATCGTCAAGGTCTTTCGACGGTTCCTAATGACAAGTCCTTTGGTATCCTTCTCGGATATCACGCCTATAGCTGGTGTATAACGGGAAAGCCAACATTTTAAAATCCATTTTTTTCTTTCTCTTTTTCGCCTATTTTCGTTGGTGTTCCTAGTTGTGCTCCTCCAACATCTTTGCAGCCATGGAGAGGCACTCCCTGTCATCGTCGATGGCTTTCCGACAACAACCACTACATTGAACTACGTCCTGGGTGCAGCAATACCGATGCATCCATGACAATGCAGACGACACCCCGGCAACCTATCTTCTACACCGACATGTATGATGGGCGCTGGAAGATGACATCCGTACACTCGTGAAGGTGGAGCCGATTCGTCTCCGCAACCCCGTCTCCAACAATAATGAAGCATGGGGGCAACGTCAACCCCTCAATTATTCGTAAGGCCGATGGCGTCCCGGCGCACCTCCAGAATTGTCACACCATGGATGGTGTGACGGTTCGCTCAACGAAGGGGAGCTATCGACGGTCTACCGATGCCTCGCCTACATCAACACAAGGAGATCACGGGAGCAGTGCAACACGCCAGTGCGGCCAACGTGAATCTGTGAAACCCTCCAATCAAGTCGGCTGGCACCGTAGCAGCTAGACGGTCGTGATGAGATTGGTAAAAAATTCTTTGTGTTTTCAGGATAAGGCATGATGTTTCGCCATGGAATGAAGACGGAATAGGGTTGCTTCGTTGACCGGCATCGTGTCTGTTATACGATACAACGAGCTCTCTAGACACAAGTGTGGATGAACATGCCTACACTAATTTGCATTGTTGCTAGTCAATCATCTTCAGGAACCGCGCGCACGATGTCACGGAGAGGTCGATTCTTCTTCGCTTCTTCAGGTTGCACACATCTTGATACGCCGAATCAATAAAAAAATTTCTTTTCACCAAACTAAGTTCAATTGCTTATCGCTTGAACTTTATTTGGTGAGGGGGCATTTGTTCGACGAGATTTTGTACAAAAGAAATAGCACGAAAATAATTTGTCCAATTTTCACTTTTCTCAATAAGTTAAACATATCAATGGAGCAAGGAGTGCCCATAAGTGTGTATGGCTATGTCAGTAATGTCATGCACAATTTAAGGGAAAAATATGCACATACCCACAGTGCACACCCTTTGAGTTGATGGATTAGTTATACATGGGCACGTGCACGTGCATGGATTGCACCAGGTCACGTATCAATTGCATGCAAGGATAAGTATGTAACGACGTATCTTGGTATCTACCGCCGTCCGGCAGCACACACGTATATGTATCCAAATACCGGCAAACTAAAATATGTACGTACATGAAATATAGGCATGTATTTGGTGTGGGGTGAGCTACACCTACATGTACGGCCCTGAGATTTTGCTAGTAAGTATTTTGATGTCCACGTACAAGGATGGGATTTGGCAGGCCAGGTAGTCGATCAACTTGGACGACGAGCAATGAACAATCGGCAGGTTACAAAGTTGGAAAGAACAGCCACAACTGGCAAGTTTTAAAATTAGAAACGGATGCAACCGACCTGAAGGATCATCAAAGAAAGGCATATGTGAGGTACGTATCAGATAGTTTCCTTGTTTGGTGCAGGCTTGTACGTCAAGAAGAAACAATGGAAAGGAAACCTCTATCCGGAGGCTGTACGTCCGACTCACCAACCAACCCTAGCCCCTCACCTTATAAATACATGAGGAGGCAGGAGCACGGAGGGAGGCACGCAGGCATAACACATCTTGCCAGAACGCAAGCAGCCGGTGGACGCAGCCACTCGGGACCGTGCACGACCGGCGAGAGGACGCTGCGGCCGTGGCGGCGATACACTGTCCATGCTCGATGGCGTGCCAGATGGAGAGCTGAGGTGCGTGACCCACAGAACTCATCCGGCAGGCAGCCGGACAGGAGGACTGAGTCATCACGCATCTAAGGCAGGGGACGACAGACCCAGCCGAGAGAAAGCCGTGATGAACGCAGGAACGGCGCGGAGGCACACATGGCCGCAACAATGATGAAGAACAGATGGAGAACAGGGAGCCGAGCAAGCCCCGCTGACTAATTTATTTTACTTCCTATGCCTTTCATCTTTCAGGTCTTACAACAGAAGGAGACGCTGCCGCTCCGGGAGATCCAGCTAGAACCACACGCACGCAGCCGGGGGAGACGAGGCACGCACCAGGGGAGAACTCACCACGTCGCAGCTAGCCGGCAGAAGAGCACGTCGCAGCAACACACCTATGCAGCCAACGCACCAAGACACACGCAGTGCCGTGTGTCACTGAGGCAAGAGACGCGCCCTGCGGCAGCGTCGAGGAGAAAGGACGCGCCCATGGCGTTGGCACGTGCGCCGAGCAGCGGCGCGGCAGCCGCGGTGCACATATGAGGAGGATGTGCTCCAAGCAGGAAACCAAGCATCCAGGAGGGCGCATACATCATGTGCAACGGCGCTGCAATAATCTTTCTTCTTCTATGTGTTATCATCTATTTTGCAGAATGACCTCCGCACGACACGCCTAGGAGAGATGGCCGAGGATGATGCAGCGCTCTTCTCAGGAGCAGTTGAGGAGGCGAACGACGCGCCCAACGGAGGTGGCTGTGGACGAAGGCGCTCTTCTCGTACAGGAGCTGTCGAGGCGGCGGACGACGCTCCCAGCGGAGGTGGCCGCAGATGAAGAGGCTCTCTTCTCGTACCAGGTGCAATGGAGTCGGCGGATGACGACACACCCAGCGGATGTGGCCACGGACGATGTGGCGCGCTTCTCGTACCAGATACAATGGAGGCGGTGGACGACGCTGTCGGACCAGTAGACTATACCAACGCTGTGAAGACCGACGAGGCGCGACGGCGAGGGCGAACGTGGCCAACACAAAGCCATGTTTTGAGCGGCACGTGTACCGACGAGGACACGGGCTTTGCCGCCACCCACACCATACACTCACACCATCATCATCATGCATGGAGAACGCGAAGCGAAGACGACGAAGACGACCACACGGCTTAATCGGAGGTATCTCGCGGAGCAACCCGCAGGAGTAATTAACCGGGAGCTTTTTGAGGCCCCAGGAACCAGGAGACCGCACATCGCCATAGTCAGGCAGGCCGCGCTAGTAGGCCATGGAGCGCAACCATTTTTTATGGGATCTTGTAATTTTGTTCATCCAAAGAGATAAATGAAATACTTGTTTCCCGTATCACTTTTCTTTGTGTACTACGGTACACTGGCACGCCCGCATTTTTCTTTTTCCCCGGCACATGAGAGAAATCAAACTCCCCCTCTTCCCATCTCACGGAGTGATTAATAGATTTTTCTCGTGTCAAATAAATTGGCACGCCCAGTGGGACGTGATTCTCCTCCCATCTTTGCTTTGATGTGGTCGTCGAAATCGTCTTCGCCAATCTCCCATTGTGCACATCATGCTGCAAGGATCTCCGCTGGTACGACCACTTTCATGCAGGTGGACTCTCTGATAGCACTAAATCAGAGCTGATGGTGATCTAGTCCAGATCATTGTTGCCTATGGTCATCATCGAACATGGCGCCAAGGTCTATATGTATCAATGTTGGGGCACCATCTACACCAGCATCGACGTGGAGCTTGCCTGAAGCGGGGCTTGGTCGATACTACCGTCCACGCGGAGCTTGGCCCAGGGAGGGCTCGGTCTACACTGCTATCGACACGGATCACGACCAAGGTATCGTGCAATCTACGTTGTTGAACATGCCTAAGGTACGGACGCTGCCTACACCGTCACCGGCACAAGCTCACCCCAGGTGGGGTGTCATTTACACCGCCGCTGAGGCTGAGCGCCGGCCATAACGTTGATAATATGGAGACCGTCCGGGCAGGTCGCCATCTACGCCATTGGAAAATGAGCATTCTTGAGGCGGGAGCAACATTTACCCCATCGCTAACATAGAGCTCGCCTAAAGGCGGGCGACATCTACACCAACACAGAGCTCGCCCAAGGCGGCCGTACCTTCTACACCGCCAGTGAGGCGGAGCTCAATCTTTACACTTTTATTGACACGAAGCCAATCCAAGGCCACCTTGCATGGTTTCATGCTAATCCTGCGTTGCTGCTTGTTGAGGTGGCAACATCGTCAACATCTACCTCAACATCCACATCGACACACATCATCAACATCCTCCTAGCACCGGCGAGGCGAAGCTGTACACCACCGACATGTCTTTTCCCAATGAAGCAATCCATATCTTGCCAGACACCGACGAGGCGAAGGCAAGTCATCCAGTCCGACACCGATAAGGTGGACACCACCAGGCCGGGCACCGACGAGGCGAAGGCCGCCCACTTCATCATCAGGCAATGACAAGATGGAGGGATACGGTTAAGCAGAGCCGGAGCGATGGACGTACCGCTCTCCCCTTCACTTCATCACTACATCCCCACCATCTACACCAAGCCAATGACCCAATCAAAGCCTTCAACAAGACACCCAACAAGATACTCAAGAAGACAGTGACAAGGAACATGAGAGACTGGCATGACCATCTCTTCGAGTCCTTGTGGGCGTACCACGTTACTATCCGTACCCCAACACAGGCAACCCCGTTTTCTCTCATTTACGGGAGTGGGGCAGTCCTTCCACTGGAGGTCCAGCTACCCTCTGTGGGTGGCTATCCAAGATGAGATCACCCAAGGCGAACAGGTGCAACTGCGGTTTCAAGAGCTCGACGCCCTTGAAGAGGGGCGACTTCATGCCCTACAGAACCTGGGGCTTTACCGCCAGAATATGGTGAGAGCCTACGATAAGCTCGTCAAGCAACGCGTCTTCCGAAAAGGTGAGTTGGTTCTCGTGCTCAGGCGGCACATCGTCATGACGCACATGATGAAGGGCAAGTTCGAGCAAAAGTGGGAAGGGCCATACGTCATCGAGCAAGTCTATGACGGGGGAGCATACCAGCTTGTAGATTCCCAGGGAGTCCGACCTATGCCCCCAATCAACGGAAGGTTCCTCAAAAAATATTTTTCTTAAAATTTTGCTTCTTTTGGGTTTTCATTGGGGAAACTTTGTCTGTGGGATTTCGGATCCATGATGCATTCTCCCTTGCATTTCATGGATATATCTGGTTTTCCCCATTTTCTATGGACTAAGTCCAACAACAAAAAATGGCCTTCCCGTATTGCACTATGCTGTTGATTGAAGTTTTGGTTACCCTAGGACCTGTTGGAGGGCGGCACAATGTGTTGATTTGCAGGTGGAGCGGCTCGTACACCCACAATGCACGACACGTACCAGGTGTATGCTTCCGGAGGCAGCGGAGATGATTACTTGGGCATTTTTGAGTATTGAGACCCGCGCTCTTCATGTTTCCCGGCATGCCTCATGTTCACAGAGGCTCGCACTCCAGGGAAGACTATAGGAAAAGATCATGGAGGGCTGCCTGACCCAACACAAGTTGGTTTGGTGCGTAGTCACATGGCAACCCTGGGGTGCGCCACCAGAAGCCCTAAATAAAGTGCTAGAGGGTTTTTCCTAGTCCACAGAGGTGAACAGTTGCCTTCCAAGTTCTCAATATGGGTCCCTAAGAATCCTAGAAGAAGAGTCCTCAAGAAGTTTCAGCCGAATGTCAAAACAAGTCCATGAAGTCCGCGGCCAATCAATCGTCCGCGTGAGCAATCAAGATAAAATTCCAAAAGTCCAAGAAGCAAATTCAAGAAAAATCCCAACAGTACAAGAAGCAATCAAGTGGTCCTAAGAAGAAAGGGACTCAATGGAAGGAAGAAGGGAGGTAGCTGTTCACCACCCCTCAATATGCACGAAGAAAAATCGCCAAGCCGTTGTACCAAAACCATTTTCCCCAAACCTATCATACCTAAGTCTCTTGGTTCATGAGGCGTGTGCAGGGGGCTTGTTGAGCTGTGGGGGCCCTCAGTATGATGATGGGCTAGAGTATGAATTTTTGTTGCCTCTCAGAAGCATCCCGAAACACGGCGTCTTCATACACGTACACCAAAGCTATTTAAGTTGTTGAGTTGCAATCGTCAAGGTCTTTCGACGGTTCCTAATGACAAGTCCTTTGGTATCCTTCTCGGATATCACGCCTATAGCTGGTGTATAACGGGAAAGCCAACATTTTAAAATCCATTTTTTTCTTTCTCTTTTTCGCCTATTTTCGTTGGTGTTCCTAGTTGTGCTCCTCCAACATCTTTGCAGCCATGGAGAGGCACTCCCTGTCATAGTAGTAGAAGTAATAGATGACGAGACAACTTCATGAAGACACGATGATGGAGAACATGATGATGGAGATCATGGTGTCATGCCGGTGACGACGATGATCATGGCACCCCGAAGATGGAGATCAAAAGGAGCAAAATGATAATGGCCATATCATGTCACTATTTGGTTGCATGTGATGTTTATCATGTTTTACATCTTATTTGCTTAGAACGACGGTAGCATAAATAAGATGATCCCTCGCAATAATTTCAAGAAAGTGTTCCTTCTAACTGTGCACCGTTGCTAAGGTCCGTTGTTCTGAAGTACCACGTGATGATCGGGTGTGATAGGTTCTAACGTTCGCATACAACGGGTGTAAGCCAGATTTACACACGCAATACACTTAGGTTGACTTGACGAGCCTAGCATGTACAGACATGGCCTCGGAACACGGAAGACCAAAAGGTCGAACATGAGTCGTATAGAAGATACGATCAACATGAAAATGTTCACCGATGATGACTAGTCTGTCTCACGTGATAATCGGACACGGCCTAGTTGACTCGGATCATGTATCACTTAGATGACTAGAGGGATGTCTGTCTGAGTGGGAGTTCATTAAATAATTTGATTAGATGAAATTAATTATCATGAACTTAGTCTAAAACCTTTGCAAAATGTCTTGTAGATCAAATGGCCAACGCTCATGTCAATCTCAACTTCAACGCGTTCCTAGAGAAAACCAAGCTGAAAAATGATGGCAGCAATTATACGGACTGGGTCCGGAACCTGAGGATCATCCTCATAGCTGCCAGGAAAGCATATGTCCTAGAAGCACCGCTAGGTGAAGCACCCATCCCAGAGAACCAAGACGTTATGAACGCTTGGCAGTCACGTGCTGATGATTACTCCCCAGTTCAGTGCGGCATGCTTTACAGCTTAGAACCGGGGCTCCAAAAGCGTTTTGAGCAACACGGAGCATATGAGATGTTCGAAGAGCTAAAAATGGTTTTCCAAGCTCATGCCCGGGTCGAGAGATATGAAGTCTCCGACAAGTTCTACAGTTGTAAGATGGAGGAAAATAGTTCTGTCAGTGAGCACATACTCAAAATGTCTGGGTTGCACAACCGCTTGTCCCAGCTGGACATTAACCTCCCGAACGAGGCGGTCATTGACAGAATCCTTCAGTCGCTCCCACCTAGCTACAAGAGCTTTGTGATGAACTACAATATGCAGGGGATGATGAAAACCATTCCTGAAGTATTTTCAATGCTGAAATCAGCGGAGGTCGAAATCAAAAAGGAACATCAAGTGTTGATGGTCAATAAAACCACTAGTTTCAAGAAAGGCAAGGGTAAGAAGAACTTCAAGAAGGACGGCAAGGGAGTTGCCGCGCCCGGTAAATCAGTTGCCGGGAAGAAGCCAAAGAATGGACCCAAACCTGAGAATGAGTGCTTTTATTGCAAGGGAAAGGGACACTGGAAGCGGAACTGCCCCAAATACTTAGCGGACAAGAAGGCCGGCAACACTAAAGGTATATGTGATATACATGTAATTGATGTGTACCTTACCAGTACTCGTAGTAGCTCCTGGGTATTTGATACCGATGCGGTTGCTCATATTTGTAACTCAAAACAGGAGCTGCGGAATAAGCGGAGACTGGCGAAGGACGAGGTGACGATGCGCGCCGGGAATGGTTCCAAGGTCGATGTGATCGCAATCGGCACGCTCCCTCTACATCTACCTACGGGATTAGTTTTAAACCTCAATAATTGTTATTTAGTACCAGCTTTGAGCATGAACATTGTATCTGGATCTCGTTTAATACGAGATGGCTACTCATTTAAATCCGAGAATAATGGTTGTTCTATTTATATGAGAGATATGTTTCATGGTCATGCTCTGATGGTGAATGGTTTATTCCTAATGAATCTCGAGCGTAATGCTACACATATTCATAGTGTGAATACCAACAGATGTAAGGTTGATAATGATAGTCCCACATACTTGTGGCACTGCCGCCTTGGTCACATAGGTGTCAAACGCATGAAGAAGCTCCATGCAGATGGACTTTTAGAGTCTCTTGATTACGAATCATTTGACACGTGCGAACCATGCCTCATGGGTAAAATGACCAAGACTCCGTTCTCCGGAACAATGGAGCGAGCAACCAACTTATTGGAAATTATACATACTGATGTGTGCGGTCCAATGAGCGTTGAGGCTCGCGGTGGCTATCGTTATGTTCTCACTCTCACTGATGACTTAAGTAGATATGGGCATGTCTATTTGATGAAACACAAGTCTGAGACCTTTGAAAAGTTCAAGGAATTTCAGAATGAGGTAGAGAATCAACGTGACCGAAAGATAAAATTCTTACGATCAGATCGTGGGGGAGAATATTTAAGTCACGAATTTGGTACGCACTTAAGGAAATGTGGAATCGTTTCACAACTCATGCCGCCTGGAACACCTCAACGTAACGGTGTGTCCGAACGTCGTAATCACACTCTATTGGATATGGTGTGATCTATGATGTCACTCAGTGATTTACCGCTATCATTTTGGGGATACGCTCTAGAGACAGCTACATTCACTTTAAATAGGGCACCGTCTAAATCCATTGAGACGACACCGTATGAACTATGGTTTGGGAAGAAACCTAAGCTGTCATTTCTAAAAATTTGGGGATGCGATGCTTATGTCAAGAAACCTCAACCTGAAAAGCTCGAACCCAAGTCAGAAAAATGCGTCTTCATAGGATACCCTAAGGAAACCATTGGGTATACCTTCTACCTCAGATCCGAAGGCAAGATCATTGTTGCCAAGAACGGGTCCTTTCTGGAGAAAGAGTTTCTCTTAAGAGAAGTAAGTGGGAGGAAAGTAGAACTCGATGAAATACTACCTCTTGAACCGGAAAGTAGCGCAGCTCAGGAAGATGTTCCTGTGGTGCCTGCACTGACTAGAGAGGAAGTTAATGATGATGATCAAGGTACTTCGGATCAAGTTGCTACGGAACTTCGAAGGTCCACAAGGACACGTTCCACACCAGAATTGTTGGGGATATTACTACCGGGCATAAACCGGCCTACCTGGGCCGGATTAACTCCATCAGTAGTTCAAAGGTGTTAAAGCCCAAAGAGGCAGATAAAGGCCCAGGGCCCGTAGTCGGTTTACAACCTGTAGCCATACATCAGCTTTGTGCATATACTTGTAATATAAGTTAGGAACAAGGAGAGACCAACCCGGATACGAGTATGAACCAGTGTTGGGACTCTCTGAACCGGCAGGCGTCACCCATGTATATAAGGGGACGACCCGACGACGGTTCAAGGACAACAGACAACAACTCGAGACATAGGCGAAGCTTATTTGCTCCCTAGTCATCGAAACACCCATCAATTCCATCACAACTAGAGGTAGGCTTTTACCTTCATTGAAGGGGCCGAACTAGTATAAACTCTCTTGCGTTCTTGTGTCTGCTTTAACCCCTTCAAGCTAACCCATAGCGATGGCTCCATGACTAAGTCCTTTCAATAGGACATCTGCCGTGACAAAACCACAACAGTTGGCGCCCACCGTGGGGCTATCGCATGATGGTTTCCGGTTCTTGGAGGGCCGCTTTGAAGGACTCGAGGGCTACGCTGTAGGCCGATGACTAAGAGTCGTCGCGGCAAACTCTACATCGACGACGCAGGCTGGGGCCCCGAGGCTGGCTCAATTGAGTACGGGTACCGGGTCCCCTTTGGTAGCATTCATGTTTTCATTGGCAAGATCGGTGAACCGGGCCCTGAGCCGGACATCTGCACCGACCTCGTCGAGACGGCTCAGCGTACGCGATCCACCCGGGTTAAACCGGCCATGAAGCGTGCCTCGTGGGAATGATCCATGGAGGGAGTTATGAGGATGGATCGGAGCTTCGCGGGGCGACTGCCGTTCGTTCCGGTGACGAATCTTCGACCGGAGAAACCGAATCTCTTTATCAGCTACAAGATGGCCGGATTGGGAGTTGTTCCGATGGCGACAGTATTCCGGACCCCTCTGATCTGCCCAATCGGGTTGGAATATTCATGGCCGGAACACAAGCAACGCTTCATTCTTCGACAGCTGCGGCAACGATTTCCGGTTCAGCAGCAGCAACGGCCGCCGGGGCAGGAGGCCTTGTGCGCCCGCCGGCTCAGGTTCTATCAGAGCTATTTGATGCGTTGGCTGTGCTTATGGAGGAAGTTAATCCGCCAGATCAGGATGTTCACAATACGGAGATTGCAAAGGTAAAGGAACAGATCACCCAGGCCAAGGCAGATCTGGCGGCTGAGGACACCAGGATGGCCGCAGAGCGGGCTGCTTTAGACGCACAGGCCTACAGGCTTATGTTAGACCAGAGCGCATCACATGAAGTCATGAGAAGGAAGCACCGATCCCGCTTACCTCCGGTTTTTGAGGACAGAGACCTTTTCAACACTCCAGGGCCAAGAGCCGGCAATCCGCCGGAGGGGAACCGGGCAGAAGCCCCTGGGACCGGTGCACCGGTTCAGCCTCATCAGATCGACCCACCTCGTCAAAACACCGTTATACCTCGGGATGCTTTAACACCTCCGGGTCACTACTCCAACCCAATGGACAATCTTGTTGCCGCTGCTGCACGACTGGAGGCCATTCCAGTTGAAGGTGACTCGCCGCAAGCAGTAGAAACGCGACCGGTCAAGGAACTTCTGAGGACAGCTTTGGCCCAACAGGAGGCGTACTCGTACAGCCGCGACCGAATCCACTCGACCCCCCGTCCAAGCCGGAGCTATAGCAGACATATGGATGAACCAGCAGTATCGAGTAATGAACGACGTGGAGCACCCCGTGGTAACAACCCGACGGGTGGTGCTGATGACGCTCAGGAAGTGGTGAACCGGGCCCGAGCGCGTAGGGAGGCCGAGTTAGCCGCACAGCATCAGGCTCGGCAGCTCACGCCGGTTCGTCCAGCCATTTTGATCGAACCTGGTGTTACTTCTAGTTCTTTGGGGGTGCCTTGCCTCGTCCCCGCTTTACACAACGTGCGTTTGCCCAAGGATTTCAATGGCCCACGCAAGGTACCAAATTATACGGCGGATCAACCACCAGAGACATGGGTAGAGAGCTATGAGATGGCCATGGAGATGCTTGATGTGGATGACACGGCATGTGCAAAATACTTCACCATGATGCTTGAAGGAACAGCCCGTACTTGGTTAAAAAGTTTGCCTGCTAATTCTATCAGTTCATGGGCCCAATTACGAGCCCGGTTTATCAACAATTGCAAGGATACCTGTAAACAGCCTATGTCGATAGTGGACTTAGCTGCATGCGTCCAGGAGGAAGGAGAGTCAACGACTCATTGGGTGCGCCGGGTTTCACAAGTGTTGCACTCCTCAGACCGCATCAACGCTGACACCGCAGTATTAACCCTAGAAGGCAACTGCCGGTTTGGGCCCCTGAAGTTGAAATTGGGACGGATGAAGCGTCATTGCACCGACATGGGGACCCTCATGGCCACTTTGGTAAAATATGCTGATTCTGATAGTACCAAGGATCCCGAATCTGATGATGACAAGACAGGGAAGGTGAAGAAGAACAGCAGCTCCAAAGGTCAGCAGCATCACTGGGTAGGCAATGGCGGAGGAGGCAAGCGTAAAGCGGATGGTAACATGGATTTTGTGGCTAATACCAACGTACAGGACAATGGCCAACGGCGCAAGGGTAGGCCGAAAAATCGTAGTGGAGCGCCCAACCCCAACCCAAACCGCCTGAACTATCTGCTAAGCCAGCCCTGTCCAAGACATGGGACGAAGGAGGAGCCAGCAAACCACCTTTGGAAGGATTGCTTTATTATGCAGGAGTTCAAGAATTCTAATAATTTCCGGTATGATCACGGATCTGGCGGTGGCTCAGGGTCCGGGCCGGGTTACGGTGGAGGAAGTTCCGGTTCAGGATTTAATGGTAATCCGGGCGGACATAATGGTCAAAATAGTCAGAACAACCAGGGTGGTTACAACCAACAGCAGCAACAGTCAGGTTACCAAAGCAACCCAAAGCAGTTGAGTAATGGGCAGTACCATGTCTTTACCACTAGCTTGGACAAGCGAGACCGGAAGGTTCAGAGGCGGGCAGTCAACTCTGTTGAACCGGCCACACCCTGTTATCTACGTTGGTCTGAACAACCAATCATATGGAGCAGAGAGGATCACCCACTCCAGGTCGATAATCCGGGTCAGTTGGCTCTGGTGGTGGCGCCTCAGGTGGGAGGTTATAAGTTCACCAAGGTGCTCATGGACGGAGGGAGCAACATTAACATCCTATACTATGAGACCTTCCGTCGTATGGGACTTACAGATAAGAATCTCAAACCGTCCAATACAGTATTCCACGGTGTAGTGCCTGGCAGATCAGCCTATCCCGTTGGTAAGATAGCTCTTGAAGTGGCCTTTGGGGATGATCATGATTCCAGGTCAGAGACATTAACATTTGAAGTGGTGAAAATCCAAAGTCCATATCATGCCCTGTTTGGGCGTCCGGCATACGCCAAGTTTATGGCTCGGCCCTATTATGTGTATTTGCAGCTCAAGATGCTGGGTCACAAGGGGATAATAACGGTTCACGGAAGCCGCAAAATTCCTTTGGAATGCGAGGAAGGAGATGCGGCTTATGCAGAGTTGGTTTGTGCCACCGAGGAGTTGAAGTACTATAAAGACAATGTTGATCCGGCGGACATGACTCCGTTGAAGAAGCCAACTACGGAGCATGATCCGGCCCTGAAGTTCAAATTGGCAGCAGAAACTAAGCTTGTTGACTTCGTACCTGGCGATTCGTCCAAGCAGTTCAACATTAGTGTCAACTTGGATCCGAAATAGGAAAGCGCGCTCATCGAGTTCATCCGTGAGAATCGGGACATTTTTGCATGGAAGCCCTCTGACATGCCAGGTGTACCGAGGCAACTCGCTGAGCACATACTTAATGTGGATCCTAAATACAAACCGGTGAAACAGTTCCTCCACCGGTTTAATGAAGAAAGACGCAAGGCGATTGGAGAAGAGGTAGCCAGGCTCTTAGCAGCTGGTTTTATTGTTGAAGTTTTTCACCCTGAGTGGCTTGCCAATCCGGTGCTAGTCCTTAAGAAAAACGGCACCTGGCGTATGTGTGTGGATTACACAGATCTTAATAAAGCTTGTCCAACAGATCCTTTTGCCCTCCCCCGTATTGATCAAATCATTGATGCTACGGCGGGATGTGAGCGTTTAAATTTTTTGGATGCATATTCTGGCTATCATCAGATCAAAATGGCAGTTAAGGACCAAGAGAAGACGGCATTCATAACTCCCTTTGGAGCCTTCTGCTATGTGTCTATGCCCTTTGGGCTCAAAAGTGCCCAGGCAACTTATCAACGGTGTGTACAAAACTGTCTTCACAAGTAGATTGGCCGTAATGTACATGCTTACGTGGATGATATTGTGGTTAAATCCAGGGAGAAGGAGACTCTGGTTGATGATTTGAAGGAAACCTTTGATAACCTAAGGACGTACAAGATGATGCCTAATCCGGACAAGTGTGTCTTTGGTGTACCGGCGGGCAAGTTATTGGGTTTTCTGGTGTCCAACAGGGGAATTGAGGCTAATCCGGAGAAGATCACAACCATCACCTCCCTGGCTAAACCGAAGTGTATCAATGATGTTCAACGCTTGGCAGGCGGGATTGCCGCGTTAAGCCGGTTTATCAGCCGCCTTGGTGAGAAGGCAATCCCTTTGTATCAGATGTTGAAGAAGACGGATCAGTTCGTCTGGAGTTCTGCTGCTGATGAAGCATTTGAGGACTTAAAGCGGCAATTGGCCAATCCGCCTGTGCTCGCCGCTCCCATTGACAAGGAGCCGTTACTGCTATATGTTGCTGCTAATGCTCGTGCGGTCAGCGTGGCTATTGTGGTGGAACGAAAGGAGGCAGGTAAGGAGCATCCGGTTCAACGTCCGGTCTATTATATCAGCGAGGTACTCATTGAGTCCAAGCAAAGGTATCCGCATTGGCAGAAGCTGGTGTACGGAGTTTTTATGGCAAGACAGAAGCTTAAGCAATACTTCCAAGGGCACCCAATTACGGTGGTCAGTTCTGCTCCTTTGGGAGATACCATCCAGAACCAGGAAGCAACTGGCCGGATTGCAAAGTGGGCTATAGAGCTGGGGCCGTACGGTTTGAAATATGTGCCTCGGACAGCGATTAAGTCTCAAGCACTTGTTGATTTCATCAATGATTGGACGGAAATGCAAGCACCTGAAGAAAAGCCGGATCATACGTATTGGACCATCCATTTTGACGGATCCAGGTAGTTGGAAGGCTCGGGGGCTGGAGTCGTATTAACTTCCCCATGAGGTGATAAGTTTTGTTATGTTCTCCGTTTAATGTTCCCTTGTACTAACAATGCAGCTGAGTATGAAGCCTTGCTCCATGGTCTTCGGATGGCTAAGGAGATGAATCTAAGTCGAGTTAAGTGCTTCGGTGATTCGGACCTTGTGGCTCAGCAAGTGTCTGGCACTTGGGACTCCAAGGACCCACTCATGGCAGCATATCGTCGTGAGGTGGATATTGTTGCAGGTTATTTCAGAGGCTATCAGGTGGACCACGTGGACCGACGGAAAAATGAAGCGGCGGACGCTTTAAGCCGGCTGGGCTCTCAGCGCAAACCGGTCCCACCCAATGTTTTTCTGGATGTGCTGCACAACCCGTCGGTGAAGATCCCTGGTGAAGAGGATTTGGCCATTCCTGATCCGGAGGCTCAATTGGTGGCATTTCTTCATGTTATTCCGGATTGGACGCTTCCTTATCTGGCGTACAAGAACCGGGGCGAGTTGCCAGAAGATGAGATTCTGGCCCGGCAGATAATCCGGCGATCCAAGTCCATGGCTGTCATCAACGGTGAGTTGCATCATTGCAGTGTATCAGGAGCTTTTCAACGTTGCGTGTCTCCTGAAGAAGGCCGTGAAATTTTGCGGGAGATCCACGAAGGAGATTGTGGTCACCACGCCGGTTCAAAGTCTCTGGTGGCTAAAGCGTTTCGCCATGGTTTCTATTGGTTAACTGCTCATGCTGATGCGAAGGATCTGGTCAGACGATGTGATGGTTGCCAAAGGTTTTCAAGACGTGCTCATGTACCGGCTCAAGAATTGAGGATGATTCCAATTACTTGGCCGTTTGCGACTTGGGGACTGGATATGGCCAGGCCTTTCAAAAGGTCCAAAGATAAGAAGACCCACCTCCTGGTGGCGGTGGACAAGTTTACAAAGTGGGTGGAGGAAGAGCCTGTTAGCAAGTGTGATGCGGCCACGGCGGTTCAGTTCATCAAAAAGGTGATTTTCCGGTTTGGCTTTCCGCACAGTATTATCACAGATAATGGTACCAATTTATCCAAAGGTGCTATGAAGGAGTTCTGCGAACGGGAGCACATCCGGCTCGACGTTTCATCAGTGGCACATCCACAGTCCAATGGTCAAGCAGAAAGAGCTAATCAAGAAATCTTGAGAGGCATCAAGCCCCGGCTCATGGTTCCTTTGCAGAGAACGCCGGGTTGTTGGGTAGAAGAATTACCATATGTGTTATGGAGCATCAATACAACACCCAACAGATCAACAGGATACACACCGTTCTTCATGGTTATGGAGCGGAGGCGGTTCTCCCCAGCGATATCCGTCATGACTCACCACGTGTCACGGCTTATGTTGAAGCGGACAACGAGACAGCACGGCAAGATGCTTTGGACCGGTTGGATGAAGAGCGTGACATCGCAGCCGCCCGGTCGGCGATTTACCAACAGGATCTTCGTCGTTATCACAGTCGCCGAGTCAGAACCAGAGCCTTCCAGGAAGGAGATTTGGTGCTTCGGCTCATCCAAGATCAGAATGATATGCATAAGCTATCCCCACCTTGGGAGGGGCCTTTCGTGGTCAGCAAGAATCTGCACAACGGGTCGTACTATCTGATCGATATTCGAGAGCATAAGGACTCACGTACATCAGAGGAAGAGACTAACAGGCCATGGAATATAGCTCATCTTCGGCCTTACTATACCTGAGCCATTGGCTATACTTATGTACATACAATGTATATATTATGAAGTATAATAAACCGGAACCTCAGCTAAAGCGGGGTATCTGTTCTTTTACATCATGTGAGGTTACACGGAGTTGCTCTAAAACGGCCTCCGGTTTACCCCTTGAGTTCGCTTTGCTAAAAGCATCGTGTTATATCACTTGGAGGATTGGTCGTGTCCGAACCAATACCATGCCTCTTGATAGGCGAAAGCCACCAGATCACTTGGGGACTTGGTCATGTCTGAACCAGTCATGCCTCTTGATCGGCCTAAGGCCACAGAATCACTTGGGGGCTTGGTCAAACCCGAACCATGACCACGCCATTTGGTCGGCATAAATGCCACAAGAATCACTTGGGGACCTGGCTAACTAGAACCATAGTTACACCTAACGGGAGCTTGGTCGTTTTTGGCCATGGTTACGCCATTTGATCAGCTTAAATAAATCTTTTTTTGGCAAACGTTTTTGTCGTTGCTTTTGCTTCATACTTTTCTTTGAAGGGTTTTTTTTTGCTTTTTATTGTGTTCTTTAAACCGACAAAGTTTTTTAACCAATCAATTGACAGAACACAGTTCACGTCAATCCGGAGACTATTTGTCCGGTTTGATCCTTGTTGTTAACATCCTCTTATGGAGTAACACGGTGTTTATCATAACCCGGCACGGTTTACATGGTAAACCAGCGTCATATATATATACAGGAGCTGTTATCTCTGCCAACAGTATGGGTTTGCAAAACTTTGCTTCAAGATTGGCCAAGCCAACTTCACGCTCAATGACGGCAGGTATTATGTATCTCAAAATTTGGTCATACTTAAAATTTTGTTTTGATTTCATATATGCAGACATGATATTCCGCCTGACGGTACAACCGCGGTGGCACTTGACGAATTTTTCATTTCAGAAAGTGTTTTGGAAAGTTCATTGCCACAGAAGAACAAAATATGCACGAAGACATATCAACATCAAAGGTATCAGCTAGCCTATTACAAGGCAACATGGTGCCCATAATAATATAATTGTTTTTCGCGAAGAAGAGGCAGTTTTAAACCGGCGTCCGGTTCAAGCTTGGTCACCAGCCTGGCCTGATGGTTGTGGGCCGTCCTGCGCCGCTTCAGCCTCCGTATCCCTACCCAGTGGTTGGAAATCCACAGTTGTCCAGTCGATTCCCATTAATGCTTGAAAAACAGCTTCATCGTGGATCAGCAAGGACGGGTCAATATCGGGAGCGTAAGTATGCTTACGGATTGGAGGAATCAGATTTTCCGATTCATGGATTGGCGCAGCTATTCGCTTGTTCTGGCTGTCATATTGCGCTTGATAACGAGACAAGTCTGCTTCCTCAGCCAACTGACAAGCTAGTGGACGCACCTCCCGGTTTATCGCTCGCGGATCTGCTTCACAGAATTCTGATCCATCTTCCTTCAAGCTGGGATAGCCCTGAGCCGCTTCAACAGGATGAAAATCCGGCACCCAGGCTTTTGCCCGGATTAAAGCATTGATTGCGCCGGTTCGAGCAGCAAATTTCTTTAGCTCTTCAATCCGGGCAGGAAGCACTGACAGTTTCATCAGAGTATCTTGAATCAAGGTAGGCGCCGATTTGTTATGAGAGGCGGTACAGATGATTCGCTGGGCACCAGTATACAATTGTTCAACCAATGTATAGGCGGCTTTTAGCTTCTTCCGTACATGTGACCCCAAGTGACCAATGCGTGTCCCTGAAATACCATAAAGGGTTAATAAGCCGGCGACTTTGTCAGAAGGCAGAGCCAATTCAGTAGGAAAACTGGCTTACCAAAGATAGCAGCAGTCATGGCATGCACGTGCCGCTTTATGCTGGTCAGTTCATCTGCCACTGGTTTTAGTGCAGCCTCAGCATCCTCTGCTTGTTTGATCAAAGCGGATTTCTCAGTGGCCCAGTCCTCCCGTTTCTTTTTTAAGTTTTCCTTAAGTTGTTCCATGGCGCTTAAAGCACTGGCCAATTCCTCTTTTGCTTTGGAGGTTTCAGCTTGTTGGGTTTTCAGGGCTTCTTGAAGATCGATGACTTGGTTCTCTTTCGTCTTCAGCTCCGCCTGCATGCTTACAGATATATGCTTCAGCAAACTGGTAGAAGGATTCAAGTACCAACCACATAACAAGTTATGCGCTTAGTACTTGGGGGCTAATGCATATTTGATCTAAAGCGGCCTCCGATTTACCCCTTCATCTTTCGATTGTTTACAAAGTCCCAAGATCAATACAAGTATTCAACTTGGCACTTGGGGGCTAATGGCTATTTGATCATATGTATTATGATGTGGCAGTTTCAATTACTTAAAGTACCGGTTTAACTATGCTAAGTTGAACCGGCCCTTGGGGACTACATCAACAAATTTCAAAGCATCAAGATTCATATTATTAAGTCCCGATTTGAAAGAATATTTCAAATCGGCCCTTAGGGGCTAGGAGAGTCAGCAAGAATGAAAGCATACAAGCAGGAAGGAGCATATGGAAGTTACCTCATATTTATCCTTCATCATTATAACCAGACCGGCTTCATAGTCACGGCTGGTATACAGCCGGTTCAGATAGCTGGAATGGATATCTTGGGCGTTCAGAGCAGCGTAAGCCGTCAGATCAGCATTCCACTTGCCTTTGCCAAAAGCAGCTAGTTCTTCCTTGGCAGAATGTTTGGATAAAGCGACAGGATTGCTTGGCTCAGTATGGCCAGTACCAGTAATGACAACTTCATCATCATTGGTACCGCCGGTTTGCACTAGAGCTGCTGGCTTGTCAGTAGGTTTTGCAGGACCGGTGGAGCTTTCAACCCGGAGGGAACCTGTGGGGATGGATAGGACCTGAGGTATCAGTAGGTATTTCCTCAGCAGTAAGATCATCATCTGGCTGCGGTGGATCATTGGGAATATCCTCAGGAATAGCCGCTTCAAGATAGGGTGTGGTGCCTGGTTCAAGAATGACATCTTCTTCGGCCGCTTTATCCAGGCGGGCCTTCTTGCTTGGCCTAGGTTTGGCCCTGAGAAGAATAACGAAATTAAATACAACATATGTTCTAAGGCAATATACTACAAACATCACAATAAATATAGCTTACCCAAGCACCGTTTTGAGCGGTGGGAGCTGAGTAGCCAACGACTCGCCAGAAGATGAGTGGGAAATAACCTGATAATCGGAGTCAGACGGATTAAGAGGTTGACGAAAGCAGCCCGCTTTAGAACAAGCACTGACAAGCGAATTAGAGACCTCGGAATGACGTTTCCGAGCCGGACTGTTCGGTAAACCGGCGGAGGTAACTACCTGGCCGCTGTGCCGGGTGGTGCGGCGAGCTTCGTGTTGTTGAGTCTTCATAAGAAGTTTAGGATCCAAATAAGCAAGAGGATGAGAAAATTTAACTTTCCGGTTTGCCTGACGGATTTTTTGTGAAGGCAAAGTTTCTGAATCGGAAGAGAGAATAATTACCTCTGCAACATCCGCATGGCTGGTTTCGGCATCATCCTGACAAATATCATCATCAATAAGACGCATGAAAAATAAACCAAGTGAGTCAAGCTCTACCTCAAAATCCGGATTATCAACCTCATCATCAGGAGCCGGATTAGAAGAGGCGGTGGTTCTTTTCCTATGGGCAGTCTTCTTCACAGCTTTAGTCTTTTGTCGGGTTGCTCTTTCTGGTTTGTCTGGTTTTTCTGGCTTCTCCTGCGGTAGTTTTTTGCTCCAAAACGGATCATCGCCCTGATTATGCAGACACTGATATTAAAAACAATGACCAGACATATCAATAACAGATTCAGTAAAGGGAAAAGTCAAATTCTTACAGCTGGCGGTTTGTTGGTGGCACAGAAGGGAAGCAGGCCGGTTCTGGCGCAGATGTGTTCCGGTTCATTCAGTATCTTACACACAGCCTCTGTGACTTCTTCACCAGAGAGCTGGAGTCTTGAGTGTCACAGTGGGTCATCAACACGATCAGTATACTGGCACATCAAACCGGAGCGCAGACTAAGAGGCAGTATGCTCCATGATATCCAACAGCGAGCAAGGTCAACCCCTGTTAAACCGTTGGCCATAAAAGCTCTGAGCTTTGATAGCTGAGGAGCATATTTACTTCTCTCCTGTGCAGTCAATCTTTGTGGAGAAGGGTGTGTGTTGCTGAGCCGCTCCGGTCGAAAGCCAGGCAAGGGATTCTCACCAGCAGGGGAGGTGTCTTTGCAGTAGAACCATGTCTGATTCCATTCTTTGGGGTGGCTATGCAGTTTTGCGTGAGGGTATGTGACCTCTTTCCTTTTCTGAATCACCACACCACCCAACTCCGTATTGGAGCCGTCAGTAAATTCAGTACGACGGTTTAGATGGAATAGGTCTCTGAACAGTTCCACTGTGGGCTCCTCTTGAAAGAATGCTTCACAGAGCACTTGGAAGTGACACATATTTGTAACAGAGTTGGGGCCAGTATCTTGTGGATGGAGCTGGAAATCGGCTAAGACATCCCGGTAAAATTTAGAACCGGGCGGCTTAAAGCCCTGGGCTAAGTGATCTACGAAAACAACAACCTCTCCTTCTCGAGGTGAGGGAGGGCATTCTTTGCCAGGAGCCCTCCAATGGATTGTATCCTTACTGCCTAAAGCACCAATCAGGACTAAATCGTCCAGTTCAGCCTCTGTGACGTGAGAAGGAACCCAATTGCACTCATACACTTGCTTGGCCATGACGAAATCTACAAGGTAAAAGATCCCGGTTCAAAAATGCATTGATTAAAATGCACTGGTATGTACAATGTTAAACCAGAAACAACCCTATCTAAACCGGAGTTTCATGAAGCAACCTACATCTGGCGGTTCAACAAGGGGACTAATGGCATATACCGGTTTGGAAAATTTTCTATAAGGTTAAACCGCCTGACCTAAACATTGAAGCAATTGAGATTGCGGATGGTTAAGTATGCAGAAATAGGTTTCACAAGATCTTATTATGGCATTGGATCCGAATCAAGTTCAGAAAATAAGAAAAATAGTCGAAGATCAAAGCAGAACAATATTGAATCAATGAGCAGAAGTATATGTGAGATCTATGGTTTTGGGCAGGAAACTAGCGGCGGATACTGAAAGTTACCGCTACACAAAGCAAGGGTTTACATGTGCATCCAGGAGCTAGTACATGAGTATGAACAAGTGATGAACACTGCAAGAACACGAAGCCCTAGATCAGATCTATGTTGAGAAGAACAGAAGACCTACCAGAGCTGAGGAAAACGCGGAAAGGTCACCGCGGCTTTCTGGCGTGTTCAAGTTGATGCAGCGGCCAAGGGTGATGCAGAAGACGACGGCGGCGGTGGAGCTTTGAGACTAGCGACGCGAGGAAGACGAAGAGGAAGGGCACGAAGGGAAGAAAAGAAATGACCCTTCGGGCCTATTTATAAGGCAAAGGACATGTGTCAGGCGCGGGAATCAAGGGACCGCAGATTTTGGAAGTAGGGCGGGCACCTCGGTCATTGCGAATCTATTAAACAAGAAGATATCATGGATGTTTTCTTTATGACAGATGATGTCACGCCGGTTTACAGCAAACAGAGAAGATGACGTCACGGCGGTTCAACAACTACAAGAAGATGTTGAAGACGAAGATTTTTGCTAAGGATTGACATGAACCTGTTCAAATCAATCTGGGGCCTAATGTTGGGGATATTACTACTGGGCATAAACCGGCCTACCTGGGCCGGATTAACTCCATCAGTAGTTCAAAGGTGTTAAAGCCCAAAGAGGCAGATAAAGGCCCAGGGCCCGTAGTCGGTTTACAACATGTAGCCGTACATCAGCTTTGTGCATATACTTGTAATATAAGTTAGGAACAAGGAGAGACCAACCCGGATACGAGTATGAACCGGTGTTGGGACTCTCTGAACCGGCAAGCGTCACCCATGTATATAAGGGGACGACTCGGCGACGGTTCAAGGACAACAGACAACAACTCGAGACATAGGCGAAGCTTATTTGCTCCCTAGTCATCGAAACACCCATCAATTCCATCACAACTAGAGGTAGGCTTTTACCTTCATTGAAGGGGCCGAACTAGTATAAACTCTCTTGCGTTCTTGTGTCCGCTTTAACCCCTTCAAGCTAACCCGTAGCGATGGCTCCACGACTAAGTCCTTTCAATAGGACATCTGCTGTGACAAAACCACGACAAGAATGGTATGGCAACCCTGTCCTGGAAATCATGTTGTTAGACAACGGTGAACCTTCGAGCTATGAAGAAGCAATGGCGGGCCCAGATTCCAACAAATGGATTGAAGCCATGCAATCCGAGATAGGATCCATGTATGAAAACAAAGTATGGACTTTGACAGACTTGCCCGATGATCAGCAAGTAATAGAGAATAAATGGATCTTTAATAAGAAGACGGACGCGGATGGTAATGTTACCATCTATAAGGCTCGACTTGTCGCTAAGGGTTATCGACAAGTTCAAGGGGTTGACTACGATGAGACCTTCTCACCCGTAGCGAAGCTGAAGTCCGTCCGAATCATGTTAGCAATTGCTGCATATTATGATTATGAGATATGGCAAATGGACGTCAAAACGGCTTTCCTTAACGGCTTTCTTAAGGAAGAATTGTATATGATGCAGCCGGAAGGTTTTGTCGATCCTAAGAATGCTAACAAGGTATGCAAGCTCCAGCGCTCCATCTATGGGCTGGTGCAAGCATCTCGGAGTTGGAACATTCACTTTAATGAAATGATCAAAGCGTTTGGGTTTATGCAGACTTATGGAGAAGCTTGCGTTTACAAGAAAGTGAGTGGGAGCTCTGTAGCATTTCTCATATTATATGTGGATGACATACTTTTGATGGGAAATGATATAGAACTTTTGGACAGTATTAAGGCCTACTTGAATAAGTGTTTTTCAATGAAGGACCTTGGAGAAGCTGCTTACATATTAGGCATCAAGATCTATAGAGATAGATCGAGACGCCTCATAGGTCTTTCACAAAGCACATACCATGATAAGATATTGAAGAAGTTCAATATGGATCAGTCCAAGAAGGGGTTCTTGCCTGTGTTGCAAGGTGTGAAATTGAGCTCAGCTCAATGTTTGACCACGGCAGAAGATAGAGAAAAGATGAGTGTCGTCCCCTATTCCTTAGCCATAGGGTCTATCATGTATGCCATGCTGTGTACCAGACCTGATGTAAACCTTGCCGTAAGTTTGGTAGGAAGGTACCAAAGTAATCCCGGCATGGAACACTGGACAACAGTCAAGAACATCCTGAAGTACCTGAAAAGGACTAAGGATATGTTTCTCGTATATGGAGGTGACGAGGAGCTCGTCGTAAAGGGTTACGTCGATGCTAGCTTCGACACAGATCTGGATGACTCTAAGTCACAAACCGGATACGTGTATATTTTGAATGGTGGGGCAGTAAGCTGGTGCAGTTGCAAGCAAAGCGTCGTGGCGGGATCTACATGTGAAGCGGAGTACATGGCAGCCTCGGAGGCAGCGCATGAAGCAATCTGGATGAAGGAGTTCATCACCGACCTAGGAGTCATACCCAATGCGTCGAGGCCGATCACTCTCTTCTGTGACAACACTGGAGCTATTGCCCTTGCCAAGGAGCCCAGGTTTCACAAGAAGACCAGGCACATCAAGCGTCGCTTCAACTCCATTCGTGAAAATGTTCAAGATGGAGACATAGATATTTGCAAAGTACATACGGATCTGAATGTCACAGATCCGTTGACTAAACCTCTTTTGCGAGCAAAACATGATCAACACCAGAACTCTATGGGCGTTCGATTCATCACAATGTAACTAGATTATTGACTCTAGTGCAAGTGGGAGACTGTTGGAAATATGCCCTAGAGGCAATAATAAAATTATTATTATTATATTTCCTTGTTCATGATAATTGTCTATTATTCATGCTATAATTGTGTTATCCGGAAATCATAATACATGTGTGAATACATAGACCATAACATGTCCCTAGTGAGCCTCTAGTTGACTAGCTCGTTGATCAACAGATAGTCATGGTTTCCTAACTATGGACATTGGATGTCATTGATAACGGGATCACATCATTAGGAGAATGATGTGATGGACAAGACCCAATCCTAAGCATAGCACAAGATCGTGTAGTTCGTTTGCTAGAGCTTTTCCAATGTCAAGTATCATTTCCTTAGACCATGAGATCGTGTAACTCCCGGATGCCGTAGGAGTGCCTTGGGTGTACCAAACGTTACAACGTAACTGGGTGACTATAAAGGTATACTACAGGTATCCCTGAAAGTATCTGTTGGGTTGACACGGATCGAGACTGGGATTTGTCACTCCTTATGACGGAGAGGTATCTCTGGGCCCACTCGGTAATGCATCATCATAATGAGCTCAATGTGACCAAGTGTTTGGTCACGGGATCATGCATTATGGTACGAGTAAAGTGACTTGCCGGAAACGAGATTGAACGAGGTATTGGGATACCGACGATCAAATCTCGGGCAAGTAACGTACCGATTGACAAAGGGAATTGAATACGGGATTGATTGAATCCTCGACATCGTGGTTCATCCGATGAGATCATCATGGAACATGTGGGAGCCAACATGGGTATCCATATCCCGCTGTTGGTTATTGACCGGAGAGTCATCTCGGTCATGTCTGCGTGTCTCCCGAACCCGTAGGGTCTACACACTTAAGGTTCGATGACGCTAGGGTTGTAGAGATATTAGTATGCGGTAACCTGAAAGTTGTTCGGAGTCCCGGATGAGATCCCGGACGTCACGAGGAGTTCTGGAATGGTCCGGAGGTAAAGATTTATATATAGGAAGTCCAGTTTCGGCCATCGGGAAAGTTTCGGGGGTAATCGGTATTGTACCGGGACCACCGGAAGGGTCCTGGGGGTCCACCGGGTGGGGCCACCTATCCCGGAGGGCCCCATGGGCTGAAGTGGGAGGGGAACCAGCCCCTGGTGGGATGGTGCGCCCCCCATGGGCCTCCCCCTGCGCCTAGGGTTGGAAACCCTAGGGGTGGGGGGCGCCCCACCTAACTTGGGGGGCAAGTCCCCCCTTGGCCGCCCTCCCCCTTGGAGATGGGATCTCCTAGGGCCGGCGCCCCCTAGGGGCCCTATATATAGTGAGGGGAAGGGAGGGAAGCCACACCCAAGTCCCTGGCGCCTCCCTCTCCCCTCGTAACACCTCTCTCTCTCTCTCGTTGGAGCTTGGCGAAGCCCTGCCGAGATCACCGCTGCTTCCATCACCACACCGTCGTCCTGCTGGATCTCCATCAACCTCTCCTTCCCCTTGCTGGATGAAGAAGGAGGAGACGTCTTCCCAACCGTACGTGAGTTGAACGCGGAGGTGCCGTCCGTTCGGCGCTCGATCATCGGTGATTTGGATCATGACGAGTACGACTCCATCAACCCTGTTCTCTTGAACGCTTCCGCTCGCGATCTACAAGGGTATGTAGATGCACTTCCCTCTCCCTCGTTGCTAGATGACTCCATAGATTGATCTTGGTGATGCGCAGAAAATTTTAAAATTCTGCTACGTTCCCCAAAAGAGGTGAACAACGATGACATGGACTCTTTGTCCGATTCATCGGATTGGTCGTCATCCGACGATTCGGACATTGACGAGTTGTTGCAAGACGACAACATTGAGATGATGAGCCTCCTCATCGACGTGCAAGCGTTTGAAGACCGTGGGAAGCTTATGGATCAGAGGAGAGGGTCGAAGATGGGGCGAATCACCATCTACCGGAACCGCGCTCTCGGACACGAGAATTTGATGCAAGACTACTTCACGGAGGTACCTACATACCCTCCTTGTCTCTTTCGCAGAAGGTACCGAATGCATCATAGTTTGTTTGTGAAGATTGTCACCGATTGTGAGGCCGCCTCCGATTACTTTAAACATCGTAGATCCGCCGCCGGTATCATGGGGTTTAGTGCATATCAAAAGATATCGGCGTCAATGCGGGTACTCGCTTATGGCATACCCGCGGATTATACCAATGAGTATCTTCGCATTGGGCAAGATACAACCACGGAGTCCGTCCGTAGGTTTGCCAAGTTGGTCATCCAGTTGTATGGTGAGCAGTATAGTCGGGCACCAAACGAGGAAGATACAAAGAGATTAATGGAAATGAATGAAAAAAGGGGATGGCCGGGGATGCTTGGTAGTCTTGATTGCATGCATTGGAGGTGGAAAAATTTCCCAAAGGCATGGCACAGAATGTATTGCGGTAAAAGCCGTGATGCTACCATTGTGCTTGAGGCCATAGCATCGGAGGATACATGGATTTGGCATGCATTCTTTGGGTTGCCGGGAACACTCAATGATATCAATGTCCTCAATAGATCTCCTTTGTTCAAAAGATTAATTTCTGGGGATGCTCCAGCTTGCAACTACAAAATCATGGACAATGAGTACTCAATGGGATACTATCTCACCGATGGCATCTATCCCGAATGGGCAACTCTTGCGAAGTCCATCAAGGAGAAAAATGGGGTGCCCTTAACAAGAAAAGAGGCTCATTTCACCAAGGCACAAGAGACAGCCCGCAAGGATATTGAGAGAGCTTTTGGTGTTTTGCAAGCAAGGTTTGCCATAGTTCGGGGTCCAGCTCGGGTTTGGGACAAAAAAACCTTGGTGAACATCATGAAATGTTGTGTGATTCTACACAACATGATCCTAGAGGATGAGAGAGGGTTAAACCTCCCTTGTTTCTATGACAATGTTGGTACCCGTGTGCAACCGGAAAGAAACCCTTCTCGCATACACGCTTTTCTTCAAGCACATCGTGAGATTGAGGATGCAACCACTCATGGTCGGCTCCGGGATGATCTAGTAGAGCACCACTGGCAGTTGGATGGGCGGCACATTGGCCCATGATGTATCTTTTTTTTACTTTTCTATGTCCTATTTGATTAGAACAATTATTGTAGTTTGCTCAAACATTGTTGTAATAATTTGAATGATTATTGTTTTATTCGGTGGTGTAATAATAACTAGAATGATTATTGTTTTATGTCAAATGTGATGGAATTTGTGATATGTCATATGATGAAATGTGTGATATGTGAAATGATAGATTTAAAGGTTGGGGTTGAGACAAAGACTAGAACCCTCAAACCCAACCCTTAAAGCAGTTTAGGGGTTGGGTTTGAGGGTTCTAGTCTTTGCCCCTGTTTTTCAACCCTTAAAAGTGTCAAAAACTGGCACTTCTCAACCCTTAAAACTGCTTTAAGGGTTTGAGGGTTCTACTAGAGATGCTCTTAGATGCTTTCAGCCGTCCGATAAAACTCTCACGTGAATGTGCGCACACTTCTTGTTGGCTCTAAGTCGGGTATATCATCTACAGGCGGGCATCCCAAACCCGTCTCAAATGGCCGAGCGGACGGACCGGGCAGTGACAGTCACCGAATGACCGGTCGCAAAAAAGACCCGGCGGCTTAAATGGGCCTCAAAGCGCTCGGGCTAATCGCTACCCCTTATATTCAGCCTAAATGTAGGGCGCGGATATAGGGACGCCCGGGCGAGGGCGCGCCCGGGCACGTCCACCACATCAGATCCAGTCCACTATGCCCCCTTCCCTCCCGACACCACATATATTCCTTCCCATCCGTTCACCGGACCAAAACCTAGCCACTTCACTCCACTCCCGCCCGCAACCCAAGCTCCTGTCTGGCGATCTCTGGCCTTCCCCGGCATGGAGGGCAGCGGATCCGAGTTCTACACCTCCAGACCAGTCGACCCCGAGCTCATCCCACACTCCCCCGAGGAGGAGATGGACGTCTTGCTTGCGCTCCGCCTTTCCCGGGAGGAGGTCACCCAACGGCAATGCCGTCGGGAATCCATAGCGTTCGCCGAATGGTGCATGGATCCGGCACTAAGTGTGCCATCCCTGCCTCACTATAGGCAGTGCGATCCATCCGTCGTCCGAATATGGTGGCGGAGGCGCAACCCCTCTGTTGGCGCGCCGAGGTGATGGGCGTACCATGTGCGTCGTCAGACACAAACATGGGGCGTTGTGGCCGCCGTGTGAAGCAGCGGGCGCGGGAGGCGGTGAAGCCCTAGCGGCGGTGGGTGTTGGCGAGGCGGAGTCGCATTCTCCGCGTCCCATACGGTGCACTGGTCCGGGCGCCGCAACCACGTCATGGTGGATGTCGTCGGCTCGTCCCAGGACGGACGCATCATCGATCTGACGTCCATCGACATTGTCAGGGTTCCGGGCTCCGACGAGGAAGAGTAGGGCAGTGGAGACGGCGGCGCCTTGATTCTCGTGAGCTGGCTTGTGTCCCATGCCTACTCTACCTTGTTGACAAACGGACCAACACTCTGGGGAGGGTCACCGGACATGGGCAGGGTGGAGGCGGACGAGCTCCTCTTAAAGATCGGTTTATGTTGCATGTAATAATATGGATTTGAGATTTCTAATTTAAGGTATTCAGTTATATAGTGGTTTATTTAAGGCGTGATCAATCACTATCCACAGACGCGCTTGATTTGAAGGATTGAATTTGTCAAATCCGGCCCTAGATGCACTTAGGGACCAGGCATAAAGTTGATAGGACATGTTTGGTTCACCTCAGGTAATGTATCCGACATTTTGTAATCAAAGTATATCCGTTCCATGAGTACATGCATTCCACGAACGGTTTTCGTCTATTATCAATTTGTTTAGGACTCCGATAAGTACATGACGTCAAGTACGTGCACATGACAAAATAAATGTTTTTTGTAACAATTTATATTAGTTGCAAGTTTAGTGGGCAAGCATGTCAAAATCTACCTTAGTTTACTTTTTGCCAGGAAAATTGCCGTGCTTGTAGATAAAATTTGCCATCCAGTATCAACTAAAATTGCCATAAAAACATTCGTTTTTCATGTGCGCGTACATGATGTTATCAGAGACTTATCATTTCCATTTTCTTAATGGAATTCGCCTCTTATCTCTTCCCAGGCGATATCAAGGCGAAGCGGTTCGTGACCCTACGCCGCTGCAACTGCCGGCTCCCCTTCCCTCCGCTCATTGCTCCGATGATGACGGCTGGGCGAGGAAGTCCCGGTTCCTTCTGTCGAGCATCTAGGTATATGATTGTTTGTCGGGTGACACTGCTTGGTCGGTGTTGATGCCTTCATCATGAATAAAAGTTTCCAGGCCACTGCCTCGATGACATTCTGTGATGGCATCAAGAAGGCGCATATTTGTGTCCAGGCGATGCCTTCAAGACAACGGTGGAGGTCTTGTCAGGGGTCATGTTTCTTCTGCTTTGTCCGCGCCACACCAGTGGTTCCTCCAACGCCATCGCAGAGTCAGAAGTGTGTCTTGGAGGTGGTTGGTGCTGCCGCACCGGTGCACCAAGAGATGGTTGGCCAAAGAGATCCAAGAGATGTGCACCAAGTGTTTCTTCGACGGCAAAAATGGGCGAAGGTTTTGGAGCCTCTTGGCGTCGTCGTTGTTCGAGACCTTTAGGGTCGTGATCCAAGAGGGGTTGAGATTTTCTCTGGCCGACAACCCACAACGACAAGTGCAACGCCGTTCACGGCCTCGCCTGTTCATAGGCTCACAACATAGCTTTGCTGCTATGGTTTATCTTGGATCTTGACTTAGTGGAGACCGTTTCCTCCCCTCTCCGGTGAACGCTTCGACGATGGTGGTGGTCGAAGTTTTTGGTCAATGTATTGGTGGTTGCAGGTTTTGCAATTTTCCTTTCTTGGGAGTGTTTCCTGAACCTTCTCCTGGTGTGCTATTTCTTTGGATATCTCTAGAGAGATGCTACATTTGTTGTAATTTGCTGATCTTGTTAATATAAATGTGACACTTCTTGTAAAAAAATTGTAATCAAAGTGCACTTTATTAGGTGAGGCATTGAATGAAAATGTGATCTGTTTGGTTCAACAAAGTGATGATTTCTTAAACAATGCATCGTTTGGTTGGCCATGTATTGGGATTACACAATGTAATTGAAGTAGCATCTCAACAAATGAACAAGAGTGAATGCAAAACTAACACTGATCTGCATGGTTGACATGTCCATGCCATACATCCTACGCAATAGACTTCTTCTAGACAGAAATGGGCCAAAATTCAAGATACTATTTGAACAAAATTCAAGCTATCAAAAAGCTCATTGGCATAAAATTCAAGCTAACGCCCTTAAAGGGGCCATTAGCACAAAATGCGTTCACACATGCTAATTAATACCCAAGAAGACAAGTCATTTTCTCATTGTTGAACAATAGCAATGGCATTCATGTGATCTCCATCAAGTAACACAACATCTCTTCATTATCACCACCGACAGTGGTGGTCCTTATCTTTGATTTGCATCATCTCGCACAAGATTGAACCAACAAAAACTTATCATTTCTCTAACTCAGGTCACAATACATGTCACAATTCTGTAGAATTGCGAATACAAAAACTTTGCACACATGATTTGACATGAAAAATGGTCCTGATGCATGGACTAATTAGATGTGACTCCAACCAAGGAAAACAAATGTTGAATTCCCAGATGTAAGAAGGATATTCTACTACCAAGTTGGATTTCATCTCTTCATGGTGGCACACATGAAATTTGCATAATAATAAACAATAAAAACTTAAATGGCAGTGTTGCACATTTTTTTATCCAATAAACCAATGTGCATAGCCTAGTTGTTGGAATCTATAAAAGCAAGTTCAGTCAATAGCCACACGGGTTTGGTTCAACAATGGGATGGTGAGTGCAACAATAAAAACAAATGACAGTTAAGTATTGATCAGACTATTCTTTAATAGGGAAAGAACAAGATAACAATGCATAACTATCAGTTAACATTATAACAAGATAACAATGCATGAAGTTAACTTACCAAGAGTTTTCTTAACATAATCCATCCTCAGATTCCCGGAAGTGCAAACATCATATGCATTTCTTCTGGAGCTTTGGCAAACAAGCTACCGACATTCACAATAACTCCATCCTAGTGAATCCAAGCCTGGATAATTCACTGATAGATTTCTCTTTTGAACTTCCTGGAATAAATGTCTATCACAGTTATCAATGTCCTGGAGCGCATCTTCTCTAAAGTATGCACGTCTAGACTCGCGCCTATTGCTGAGAGGATGAATCACCCACTCTAGACAGCATTCCTAAAAGGGAGAAGAATCCATGACGGGATACTCTCCCTCCATGAGATTGTCCACGAGGTGCGATCGCGTGGGCAGAAGGGTGTATTTCTGAAGCTGGACTTCCAGAAAGCATATGATCGGCTTGACTGGGACTTCCTGCGCTTAGTCATGCAGCGCAGGGGCTTTGAGGACAGATGGTGCAACTGGATTATGCAGTTGGTATGGTCTAGCAAGACTGCGATAAACATTAACGGAGAGGTGGGACCTTTCTTTGCGGCATCGGTGGGGGTGAAGCAAGGGGACCCGATATCCCCCATTCTCTTCAACCTTGCCGTGGACGCGCTGGCGGGTATCCTGGACAAGGCTAGGCATGCCGGCCACATCTCGGGGGTGGTCGGTCACCTCATTCCGGGAGGGGGGGTCACTCACCTTCAGTACGCCGATGACACCATGATTATGGTGGAAGGCTCTGCCCTTTACATAGTTAACCTTAAGTTCCTACTCCTCTGCTTTGAGGCTATGTCGGGACTCAAGATTAACTTTGACAAGAGCGAGGTCGTCGTTTTAGGTTACCCTGCAGGCTAACATCTTCCCCATTACATACTTGGGGATGCCGTTGGCAGACTCGAAGATCCTGACAAGTGCATTTGACCCGCTAGTGGGACGAGTGGCCTCTCGGGCTGAGCCCTGGCGAGGACGGTTTACTTCCAAGGGGAGTAAAGTGGTCCTGATTAGCTCGAACCTTGCGAGCCTCCCCATGCTTATGATGGGGTTGTACATTCTTCCGGAAGGCGTCCATAGTGCCTTCGATAAGGACCTCGCTAGGTTCTTTTGGCAAGCGGCCAATGGCTGCCAAAAATACCACATGGTAAAATGGGCGGATATCTGCATGCCTAAGGACCGGGGTGGTCTGGGCATCATTGCCTCCTGCCGCATGAACGTGGCCCTCATGCTGAGATGGGTCTGGTGGATTCTACGCGGCGAGGGAGGGTTATGGCTGCAACTCATTCAGGCAAAATACCTTAGGGGAGAACCGCTCTTGGCTTGCTCCCAGACGGATGGCTCACTATTCTGGCGAGCCATCCAAAGGATCAAGGAGGACATCCGCTTAGGGATTTCCTTCTCCTCAGGGAACTGGCATGGGATCCAATTCTGGCTGGATCCCTGGCTGGGCACGGAGCCATTACGCGTCGCCTTCCCTAGCCTATTCTCGATTTGTGTGGATCCGTCTATTCTTGTGGCCATGGCCTTCCAAGATGGACAATGGAACCTTGAGTTTCGTCGCATGTTCGGACCGACCGAGAATAATGACTGGACTAGATTGTGGGCCGCCCTGCCACTCGTGCTCCCGGATTATCCGGACACAGTTTCATGGCGGCACACGCCGACGGCGGAGTTCTCCATGGGCACGGCATACCAGGCCCTTTGCCCGCCGACAACTATCCCTGGCTTGCCCCTCTATGGAAAGCCCCCGTCCCATTAAAGATTAAGATTTTTGTTTGGCAACTTCTACGAGATCATCTCCCCTCGGGGACGGAGGTACTTAAGCGGCACGGACCTGGGGATGCTATATGCCCTTTCTGTGCAGTACCGAAGACTGGGACCCATATTCTCTTCTCTTGTACGGCATCAAGGGTATTATGGACTTTCATCCGTGAGGTGTTGGGGCCTGACTGGGAGACCCTAAATCTCGCGGAGTTCCTTCAGCTTAGAGCTATACAGCCAGCACGACATCGCCGCCTATTTTGGCTTATTTTTGTGGCAATGTCATGGACTCTTTGGACGACTAGGAATAGGATGGTGATTGAGAAGGTTTTCCCGAAGAAGGCATCCGACTCCTTCAAATTCCTTGCTTTCTTGCAGCACTGGCACCCGCTCTTGAGGCAACGTGATCGTGATCGCCTTGGCCTGATGATGGATGCGCTTTTGGCTTCGGCGCGTCGGCTGTCGTCCTCGTAGGGCCGCTCGGCGGTAGCCACTAGGTGGCTTTTTCTTTATATTTTTCTTTTGCTTTCTTGGGCTTATCTGTGCTGTTGCCCCAGCCGTTACCTATTGGTTGTTGTTCAAACTTGGATCATGTGGACCGTTGCTTTATTTATAAAGCAGGGCGAAAGCCTATTTCGAGAGAATAGCCCCGTTCCATTCAAATTGAAATGAGACAATATAGGGTAATGTCATGAGGATTTTAACTTTAGGAATCAGAACCATTAATCTTTTATTCACTAGATTCGGCATATGGCCTCTACACTCTCCTCATTGCCCCTTTTCTTATCGAGCATTTCTTGATCCACTAGCATAAGTGCACACGACGTATTCCCCGTTTCTGCATTCTTTTGGTGCATATCAACTCGACGGTACCCTGCATCCCTCATGTTACGATCGACCCCAATTTTGTTACCACAACCATTGCCAAGGCCAAACCAACCTCTTTCCCATGAATTAAACTGATAGACTGTCAGTTGAACCCTGTTCTAGCCCGACTTCTCCGGGGAGTTAGCCACTTCCCCCTTATCCACTTGATCCTCCTCATCCGCGGGTCTCTCCTTGCCTTTGCAAAAACTTCGCTGACACTCATAACTAGCAGGAGCATCAACCCAGATTTTGTTCCGATACAACATATAGCACAACAACTCAGGGTACGGTGCCCTTCCTAGCCCATCTCTCCCTGCCAGAGTAGAACACATAGCTTCTGCATATCCCAGAAAATCCACACGAGAAGCAGAAATATGACATGCTCTCGTAGTGGATATCCAAAAATGTGCCAGTCTTGTTGTTTGCCGACTCGAGCTGCACCCACCTCATAAATGGTTCACGCACATTAATCCAAACTCTGAGCCTCACACTGTCATCGAAAGCATAGCCCTTTGCATCTGCATCCAAGTGAATGACATCTCCCAACATAGCCTTGATCCTCGCCGAGCAAGGCGGGCACAAAAGGTTGAAAGGCAGGTTCACCACCCACGCCCAGATTCTTACATGATCAAAACTAAGCTTGATGGCCGCAATCAGATGTTGAACACCTCCAATACCACATAGTGCTTTCCAACCACCCAGGGTCCTCCTTCGAGGATCCTATGTCGGTCCATGTTACCATCAATACTAGCAACAAAAGATCACACTAATGTGCAAAGCTCTGGGTATAACACATTTTCGATGAGAGACCACTTCAGATCCTCCGCTTGTTGGAAATATGCCCTAGAGGCAATAATAAAGTGGTTATTATTATATTTCCATGTTCGTGATAATTGTCTATTGTTCATGCTATAATTGTATTAACCGGAAACCGTAATACATGTGTGAATACATAGATCGTAATATGTCCCTAGTAAGCCTCTAGTTGACTAGCTCGTTGATCAATAGATGGTCATGGTTTCCTAACCATGGACATTGGATGTCATTGATAACCGGATCACATCATTAGGAGAATGGTGTGATGGACAAGACCCAATCCTAAGCGTAGCACAAGATCGTGTAATTCGTTTGCTAAAACTTTTCTAATGTCAAGTATCATTTCCTTAGACCATGAGATTGTGCAACTCCCGGATACCGTAGGAATGCTTTGGGTGTATCAAACGTCGCAACATAACTGGGTGGCTATAAAGGTGCACTACAGGTATCTCCAAAAGTATCTGTTGGGTTGGCACGAATCGAGACTAGGATTTGTCACTCCGTATAACGGAGAGGTATCTCTGGGCCCACTCGGTAATGCATCATCATAACAAGCTCAATGTGACTAAGGATTTAGCCACGGGATCATGCGTTACGGAATGAGTAAATAGACTTGCCGGTAACAAGATTGAATGAGATATAGAGATACTGACGATCGAATCTCAGGCAAGTAACATACCGATGGACAAATGGAATTGTATACAGGATTGATTGAATCCCCGACATCATGGTTCATCCGATGAGATCATCGTGGAACATGTGGGAGCCAACATGGGTATCTAGATCCCGCTGTTGGTTACTGGCCGGAGAGATGTGTCAGTCATGTCTGCATGGTTCCCGAACCCGTAGGGTCTACACACTTAAGGTTCGGAAACGCTAGAGTTGTTATGGGAAATAGTATGTGGTTATCGAAGGTTGTTCGGAGTCCTGGTTGAGATCCCGGACGTCACGAGGAGTTCCGGAATGGTTCGGAGGTGAAGATTTATATATGGGAAGTCCATTTTCAGTCACCGGAATGGTTTTGGGGGTTATCGGTATTGTACCGGGACTACCGGAAGGTGTCCGGGGGTCCACCGGGTGGGGCCACCTGCCCCGATGGGCCTAGTGGGGTGAACAAGGGAGGGAACCAACCCCTGGTGGGCTGGTGCGCCCCCAAGGGCCCCAAGGCACCTAGGGTTGGAAACCCTAGGGGTGGGGGCACCTCCCACATGGTTGGGGAGCAAGTTACCCCCTTGGCCGTCGCCCCCCCTTGTAGATGGGATCGGGGGGGGCCCTCTCCCCTTCCCCTATAAATAGTGGAGGGGGAGGGCTGCCACACCCTTCCCCTAGCGCAGCCCTCCCCTCTCCAACACCTCCTCCTCCTCCGTCACGCTTGGCGAAGCTCTGCCGAAGAACCACAAGCTCCATCACCACCACGCCGTCATGCTGTCAGAGTTCTCCCTCAACTTCTCCTCTCCCCTTGCTATATCAAGAAGGAGGAGATGTCCCTGGGATGTACGTGTGTTGAATGCGGAGGCGCCGTTGTTCGGCGCTTAGATCGGAATCGACCGTGATCTGAATCGCTGCGTGTACGACTCCACCAACCGCATTCTTGCAAGACTTCCGCTTAGCGATCTTCAAGGGTATGAAGATGCACTCCCTCTCACTCATTGCTAGCATCTCCTAGATTGATCTTGGTGACACGTAGGAATTTTTTTGAATTATTGCTACATTCCCCAACAGTGGCATCATGAGCTAGGTCTATGCGTAGATTCTATGCACGAGTAGAACACAAAGCAGTTGTGGGCAATGATTTGTTCAATTTGCTTACCTTTACTAGTATTATATTGATTCGGCGGCATTGTGGGATGAAGCAGCCCAGACCGACCTTACACATATGCTTACGTGAGACTGGTTCCAACGATTGACATGCACTTGATGCATAAGGTGGCTAGTGGGTGTCTGTCCCTCCCACTTTAGTCGGATCAGATTCGATGAAAAGGGTCCTTATGAAGGGTAAATAGCAATTGGCATATCACCATTGTGGTTTTGCGTAGGTAAGAAACGTTCTTGCTAGAAACCCATAGCAGCCACATAAAACATGCAACAACAATTAGAGGACGTCTAACTTGTTTTTACAGGATATGCTATGTGATGTGATATGGCCAAAAGGATGTGATGAATGATATATGTGATGTATGAGATTGATCATGTTCTTGTAATAGGAATCACGACTTGCATGTCGATGAGTGTGACAACCGGCAGGAGCCATAGGAGTTGTCTTAATTTATTGTATGACCTGCGTGTCAATGAAAATGCCATATAATTACTTTACTTTATTGCTAACCGTTAGCCATAGTAGTAGAAGTAATAGTTGGCGAGACAACTTCATGAAGACACGATGATGGAGATCATGGTGTCATGCCGGTGATGATGGTGTTCATTCCGCGCCTCAAAGATGGAGATCAAAAGGGAAAGATGATATTGGCCATATCATGTCACTTTATGATTTTCATGTGATGTTTGTTATGTTTACATCTTATTTGCTTAGAACGACGGTAGCATAAATAAGATGATCCCTCGCAATAATTTCAAGAAAAGTGTTCCCCCTAACTGTGCACCATTGCGAAGGTTCGTTGTTTCGAAGCAACACATGATAATCGGGTGTGATAGATTCTAACATTCGCATACAACGGGTGTAAGCAAGATTTACACATGCAAAACACTTAGGTTGACTTGACGAGCCTAGCATGTACAGACATGGCCTCGGAACACGAGAGACTGTAAGGTCGAACATGAGTCGTATAGTAGATACGATCAACATGGAGATGTTCACCGTTGATGACTAGTCTGTCTCACGTGATGATCGGACACGGCCTAGTCGATTCGGATCATGTATCACTTGGATGACTAAAGGGATGTCTGTCTGAGTGGGAGTTCATCAATGATTTGATTAGATGAACTTAATTATCATGAACTTAGTCTAAAATGTCTTTACAATATGTCTTGTAGATCAAATGGCCCACGCTAATATTGCCGTCAACTTCAACGCGTTCCTAGAGAAAACCAAGCTGAAAGACGATGGTAGCAACTATACGGGCTGGGTCCGTAACTTGAGGATCATCCTCATAGCTGCCAAGAAGGCATATGTCCTTGAAGCACCGCTAGGTGAAGCACCCATTTTCCCAGCAACTCAAGATGTTATGAACGCCTGGCAGTCGCTTAGTGATGATTACTCCCTGGTTCAGTGCGGCATGCTTTACAGCTTAGAAGGGGCTCCAAAATCGTTTTGAGCAGCACATAGCATATGAGATGTTCCAAGAGCTGAAAATGGTTTTCCAAGCTCATGCCCGGGTCGAGAGATATGAAGTCTCCGACAAGTTCTATAGTTGTAAGATGGAGGAAAACAGTTTTGTCAGCGAGCATATAGTCAAAATGTCTGGGTTGCACAACCGCTTATCTCAGCTGGGAGTTAATCTTCTAGATGGCTCGGTGATTGACAGGATCCTCCAGTCGCTTCCACCTAGATACAAGAGCTTTGTGATGAACTACAATATGCAAGGGATGGAGAAGTCCATTCCTAAGTTATATTCAATGCTGAAATCAGCGGAGGTGGAAATCAAAAAGGAACATCAAGTGTTGATGGTGAATAAAACCACTAGTTTCAAGAAAGGCAAGGGTAAGAAGAACTTCAAGAAGGACGGCAAGGGAGTTGCCACGCCCGGTAAATCAGTTGCCGGGAAGAAGCCAAAGAATGGACCCAAGCCCGAGACTCAGTGCTTTTATTGTAAGGCAAATGGTCATTGGAAGCGGAACTGCCCCAAGTACTTAGCGGATGAGAAGGCCGGCAACACCAAAGGTATATGTGATATACATGTTATTGATGTCTACCTTACCAACGCTCATAGTAGCTCCTGGGTATTTGATACCGATGCGGTTGCTCATATTTGTAACTCAAAACAGGAGCTGCGGAATAAGCGGAGACTGGCGAAGGATGAGGTGACGATGCGCGCCGGGAATGGTTCCAAGGTCGATGTGATCGCAATCGGCACGCTCCCTCTACATCTACCTACGGGATTAGTTTTAAACCTCAATAATTGTTATTTAGTACCAGCTTTGAGCATGAACATTGTATATGGATCTCGTTTAATGCGATATGGCTACTCATTTAAATCCGAGAATAATGGTTGTTCCATTTATATGAGAGATATGTTTTATGGTCATGCCCCACTGGTCAATGGTTTATTTTTGTTTAATCTCAAACGTGATGTTACACATATTCATAGTGTCAATGCCAAAAGATGTAAGGTTGATAATGATAGTCCCACATACTTGTGGCACTGCCGCCTTGGTCACATTGGTGTCAAGCGCATGAAGAAACTCCATGCAGATGGACTTTTGGAGTCTCTTGATTATGAATCATTTGACACGTGCGAACCATGCCTCATGGGCAAAATGACCAAGACTCCGTTCTCCGGAACAATGGAGTGAGCAACCAACTTATTAGAAATCATACATACTGATGTGTGCGGTCCAATGAGCGCTGAGGCTCGCGGTGGCTATCATTATGTTCTCACCCTCACCGACGACTTAAGTAGATATGGGTATGTCTACTTAATGAAACACAAGTCTGAGACATTTGAAAAGTTCAAGGAATTTCAGAGTGAGGTAGAGAACCAACGTGACAGGAAAATAAAGTTATTACGATCAGATCATGGAGGAGAATACTTGAGTCACGAGTTTGGCACACACTTAAGGAAATGTGGAATTATTTCACAACTCATGCTGCCTGGAACACCTCAGCGAAATGGTGTGTCCGAACATCGTAATCGCACTCTATTGGATATGGTGCGATCTATGATGTCTCTTACCGATCTACCGCTATCATTTTGGGGTTATGCTTTAGAGATTGCCGCATTCACTTTAAACAGGGCTCTGTCGAAATCCGTTGAGACGACACCGTATGAATTATGGTTTGGAAAGAAACCTAAGTTGCCGTTTCTGAAAGTTTGGGGATGCGATGCTTATGTCAAGAAACTTCAACCTGAAAAGCTCGAACCCAAGTCGAAAAATGCGTCTTCATAAGATACCCTAAGGAAACTATCGGGTATACCTTCTACCTCAGATCCGAAGGCAAGATCTTTGTTGCCAAGAATGGATCCTTTCTAGAGAAAGAGTTTCTCTCGAAAGAAGTAAGTGGGAGGAAAGTGGAACTTGATGAGGTACTGCCTCTTGAACCGGAAAGTAGTGCAGCTCAGGAAGATGTTTCTGTGGTGCCTACACCAACTAGAGAGGAAGTTAATGATGATGATCATGAAACTTCGGATCAAGTTGCTACTGAACTTCGTAGGTCCACGAGGACACGTTCCGCACCAGAGTGGTACGGCAACCCTGTCCTGGAAATCATGTTGTTAGGCAACGGTAAAACTTCGAACTATGAAGAAGCGATGGTGGGACCAGACTCCAACAAATGGCTTGAAGCCATGAAATCCGAGATAGGATCCATGTATGAAAACGAAGTATGGACTTTGACAGACTTGCCCAATGATCGGCAAGCCATAGAGAATAAATGATCTTTAAGAAGAAGACTGACGCGGATGGTAACATGACCATCTATAAGGCTTGGCTTGTCGCCAAGGGTTATCGACAAGTTCAAGGGGTTGACTACGATGAGACCTTCTCACCCGTAGCGAAGCTGAAGTCCGTCCGAATCATGTTAGCAATTGCCGCATTCTATGATTATGAGATATGGAAAATGGACATCAAAACGACATTCCTTAATGGTTTCCTTAAGGAAGGATTGTATATGATGCAGCCAGAAGGTTTTGTCGATCCTAAGAATGCTGACAAGGTGTGCAGGCTCCAGCGCTCAATCTATGGGCTAGTGCAAGCATCTCGGAGTTGGAACGTTCGCTTTGATGAGATGATCAAAGAGTTTGGGTTTACGTAGACTTATGGAGAAGCCTGTGTTTACAAGAAAGTGAGTGGGAGCTCTGTAGCATTTCTCATATTATATGTGGATGACATACTATTGATGGGAAATGATATAGAATTTTTGGAAAGCATAAAGGCCTACTTGAATAAGTGTTTTTCAATGAAGGACCTTGGAGAAGCTGCTTACATACTAGGCATCAAGATCTATAGAGATAGTTCGAGACGCCTCATTGGTATTTCACAAAGCACATACCTTGACAAGATATTGAAGAAGTTCAATATGGATCAGTCCAAGAAGGGGTTCTTGGCTGTATTGCAAGGTGTGAAATTGAGCACGGCTCAGTGTCTGACCTCGGCTGAAGATAGAGAAAAGATGAGTGTGATCCCCTATGCCTCAGCCATAGGGTCTATTATATATGTCATGCTATGTACCAGACCTGATGTGAACCTTGCCGTAAGTTTGGTAGGGAGGTACCAAAGTAATCCCGGCATGGAACATTGGATAGTGGTCAAGAATATTCTAAAGTACCTGAAAAGGACTAAGGATATGTTTCTTGTTTATGGAGGTGACGAAGAGCTCGTCGTAAAGGGTTACGTCGATGCTAGCTTCGACACAGATCTAGATGACTCCAAGTCACAAACCGGATACATGTACATTTTGAATGGTGGGGCAGTCAGCTGGTGCAGTTGCAAGCAAAGCGTTGTGGCGGGATCTACATGTGAAGTGGAGTACATAGCAGCCTCGGAGGCAGCACAGGAAGCTGTCTGGATGAAGGAGTTCATCACCGACCTAGGAGTTATTCCCAATGCGTCGGGCCCGATGACTCTCTTCTGTGACAACACTGGAGCTATTGCCCTTGACAAGGAGCCCAGGTTTCACAAGAAGACCAGGCATATCAGGCGTTGCTTCAACTCCATTTGTGAATATATTAAGGATGGAGACATAGATATTTGTAAAGTGCATACATATCTGAATGTCGCAGATCCGTTGACTAAACCTCTTCCGCGAGAAAAACATGATCAACACCATAACTCTATGGGTGTTCGATTCATCACAATGTAACTAGATTATTGACTCTAGTGCAAGTGGGAGACTATTGGAAATATGCCCTAGAGGCAATAATAAAGTGGTTATTATTATATTTCCGTGTTCATGATAATTGTCTATTGTTCATGCTATAATTGTATTAACCGGAAACCGTAATACATGTGTGAATACATAGATCATAATATGTCCCTAGTAAGCCTCTAGTTGACTAGCTCGTTGATCAATAGATGGTCATGGTTTCCTGACCATGGACATTGGATGGCATTGATAATGGGATCACATCATTAGGAGAATGATGTGATGGACAAGACCCAATCCTAAGCGTAGCACAAGATCGTGTAGTTTGTTTGCTAAAGCTTTTCTAATGTCAAGTATCATTTCCTTAGACCATGAGATTGTGAAACTCCCTGATACCGTAGGAATGCTTTGGGTGTACCAAACGTCACAACGTAACTGGGTGGCTATAAAGGTGCACTACAAGTATCTCCAAAAGTATCTGTTGGGTTGGCATGAATCGAGACTGGGATTTGTCACTCCGTATGACTGAGAGGTATCTCTGGGCCCACTCGGTAATGCATCATCATAACGAGCTCAATGTGACTAGGAGTTAGCCACGGGATTATGCGTTATAGAATGAGTAAAGAGACTTGCCGGTAACGAGATTGAATGAGGTATAGAGATACCGACGATCGAATCTCGGGCAAGTAACATACCGATGGACAAATGGAATTGTATACGGGATTGATTGAATCCCCGGCATCTTGGTTCATTCGATGAGATCATCGTGGAACATGTGGGAGCCAACATGGGTATCCATATCCCACTGTTGGTTATTAGCCGGAGAGATGTCTTGGTCATGTCTGCATGGTTCCTGAACCCATAGGGTCTACACACTTAAGGTTTGGTGACGCTAGAGTTGTTATGGGAAATAGTATGTGGTTACCGAAGGTTGTTTGGAGTCTCGGATGAGATCCCGGACGTCACGAGGAGTTTCAGAATGGTCCGGAGGTGAAGATTTATATATGGGAAGTCCAGTTTCAGTTGCCAGAATGGTTTCAGGGGTTATCGGTATTGTACCAGGACCACCGGAAGGTGTCCAGGGGTCCACAGGGTGGGGCCACCTGCCCCGGTGGGCCTAGTGGGCTGAACAAGGGAGGGAACCAGCCCCTGGTGGGCTGGTGCGCCCCCTAAGGGGCCCAAGGCGCCTAGGGTTGGAAACCCTAGGGGTGGCGGCGCCTCCCACATGCTTGGGGGGCAAGTTACCCCCCTTGGCCGCCTCCCCCCTTGTAGATGGGATCTGGGGGGGAGGCGTGCCCCTCTCCCCTTCCCCTATAAATAGTGGGGGTGGGAGGGCTGCCACACCCTTCCCCTGGCGCAACCCTCCCCTTTCCAACACCTCCTCCCCCTGTGTCACGTTTGGCGAAGCTCTGCCGGAGAACCACGAGCTCCATCACCACCACGCCATCGTGATGTCGGAGTTCTCCCTCAACTTCTCCTCTCCCCTTGCTGGATCAAGAAGGAGGAGACGTCTTCGGGCTGTACGTGTGTTGAACGCGGAGACGCTGTTGTTCGGCACTTAGATCGGAATCGACCACGATCTGAATCGCTGCGTCTACGACTCCACCAACCGCATTCTTACAACGCTTCCGCTTAGCGATCTTCAAGGGTATGAAGATGCACTCCCTCTCTCTCGTTGCTAGCATCTCCTAGATTGATCTTGGTGGCACGTAGGATTTTTTTTGAATTATTTCTACGTTCCCCAACATCGCCGCCTCCACATCATCATCCACCACCAGCGTGTCTTCTCTTTATCTGTTAATCCCATGTTTTCAAACATATGTCCCACACCATCGCTACTCTGATTCCCATTTGGATTGTTTGTACTCGAGCTAGCCATGGTCGTTCGTGCTTCTCCTCTCTACCCCCGATGCACACCAAGGGTGGGCAAGAACGCTAGGTCCCCCGCAATCACCGAGTACATTGACCAGGACTAGAAGAGGATTGAGCACTACAAAGGATGAACCGTAGGTTTGAGTCATGAAGATCCGAAAAATGGCCCAGCCCTGCCAGGCTACTCAGAACCCTAGAAAATGTTTCAGACCTCAAGGTAGGACAATCCATATTCCAGTTTGCAGGCTGACCTATATATATTTATCTCCATAGACCCTTGCAATAGGTACTCCCTCCATCCATATATATAGGGTCTAATGCGTTCTTCGAGATTAAGTTTGACTATTGATAATATGAACAATATGTGAGATGTATAATATGAAAAATATATCAGTGGGAACTCCTTTCACGTATGAATTTGAAGTCATGCTTTGTGTAACTTGCATGTCATATATTATTTATCTAGCATTTGGTTAAAGTTAGCCTCGAAAAACACATTAAGACCTATATAGATGGATAGAGGGAGTAGCTAAGGGCATCTCCAATGCCGACCCTCAAACTTCCTTGCATCCGCCCGGACCGCGGAAGCCATCTAACGCGGGCATGTATCAGTCCGTGGCACGGTCTGGACGTACTTTCTCCTGCAAACCGGAGACAAATGTGTGTGTGGGGGGGGAGCATTGCGGGAGTCCGGACCACTGCCACGCCCGCTTCTGACCGCCATAGCCCACCCAAAACCCACTCCCTTCCCGTGCACGCTTCCCACCCGAAGCAGTCACGACCGCTTCACAGTGTCAGTTCCTGCATTCATGCCCGGTTAGAGAGGACACGACCTCTCACTGGCGCTGACACTGATGCGGCGCGCCAACCGAGAGAGCGCAACTCGCGCCGCTTCCCCGTGCAGGCGACTATTGCGGATTCAAACACAGCACGACCGCCAGTCCGTCTGTCTGCCACACACATTGATTGCATGCGGTTGCCGAGGCGTCTCCTCTGGCGCCACATGTCCATTCGCCTTTTGCCCGTCATTGCTATATAAGCCACTGCCCCAGCGATAAACGTAGTCATCCGCCTCCAATCCTTCATGACACCACTCTCACCATGGATTCCTCCCCTGCTGAAGCTCTTTGGGATGGGCTGACGCTTGACGAGAAGGAGATGGCCGCCATTGCTGCCAATTGGCTGGCATGTAGGCATCCGGAGGACGATGACGTCCCAATGGAGGATGCGACCGACGACGAGACGACACCCTCCTCCTTCTCCGCGCCACCCTCGCCAGTGCACCGAACCATGACCATCATCGAGGCCCGTGCCCATTACATGGACATGGTGCGGGAGGAGCAGTTCGGGGAGGCACATGCCAATGTCACCTACAACCACCACCTCCTCGAGGAGCACCTCAAGCGGAGGAATAGCTCACCATCGGCAGGCGGTCGCGCCGGACGTGGACTTGGCGGAGCAGGATGCGCTGCTCGAGCCCTACCGCTCCGCCTCGCCTGCTGACGGTATCGCCGGCAGGTGGCGGAGGTGGCCGCCGCCTACAAGGAGTGCGACGAGGTACGCGAGGCGGTGTTCGGTGAGACCGACGAGGAGGGGGAGGACATCGTCGAGGCTGCACGCCACGACCACGAAGCCAACATGTTCGGTGAGACCAGCGAGGAGGAGGAAGAGTAGTGCATGGTAGGTCGCTGCCGCTCGGGTCCCAGGAAGGCCACCGCTCCTCCCCTCCCATTGCCGCCAAGCTTGGTGGGCTCAACATCGGCGGCCGATTAGCCACTTGGCAGTGACATGGAGGCACACACCTTCACTTTCTAGGTCTCCGGAGGCGGAGCTAGAGAGCGCCGAGGTGGAACTGGAGAAGGAGAACTTTCAATTCTCGGGGGTCATGGCCGGACATGGGGAAGGGGCGCCGACGGCCATTTTGATTAGGTATTAATTATACCTCCAGAGCCGAAGAGTTGATGTAAATATAAAGAAATCCATCCGTGTTTGAACGAATTTTGTCCGGTTAGTTCAAATTGTTGGCCGGATGTATACGGACAACGTTGGACGGCGGCCTCCTGTATGCATGTTCGTGGACTGGTCTCCCTTATCCATGGACGGATGCGGGAGGAAATTTGCGGGTTGCCGTTGGAGATGCCCTAACATCATAACAATTAGTAAACATATCATCGAGATGTACTTTTAAAGAACATTATACTAGTTGCTAAAGCTAGACAAGTTTTTGATAGCCTAATTGCTATCTCTGTGGGAGAGGACAACAAGATTTTATTTTGGAGAGACCGATGAATACATGGCTTCGCTATCAAGGACATAACACCAATGGTCTATTGTTGCGTGGATAAACACACGAGAAACCGAAGAACGGTAAGGCAAGCCATGAACGACGAGAGTTGGATCCATGATGTGGTGGGCGAGCACTCCTTCACGGTGCACTTACAACTCATGCAGTTCAACCATGGCATACACTCTGTCACACTAGATGAAAACAGGACTGATGTGTTTACATGGCCTAGCGATGCTTCGGGTGTTTACACTGCCAAGTCAACTTACCGAAGGTTGTGCACGGGGATGGAAAGAGCACCGTTTAATGCATGTATCTAGAGGAGTTGGGCACTGCTCAAGTGCAAGCTTTTCGCATGGATGGCTGCTCAGCACCGACTATGGACATCGGAGTAGCGCGCTAGGCATGGTTTACAAGACCATCCATCGGCTTGCTACATCTGTCTGCAGGACGAGGATAACATCAAACACATCCTCATTCAATGTGTGTACGCTCATGAGGTCTGGGATGGATGCCTTGACTATCTACACCCCAATGTGAGGAGACCGACACATGACGACAGACTCCTGGAGTGGTGGTTGATGGAGAGAACAAATTTCCATCAAGCGAATAAACATGGATTTGACACTTTCACTATGGCGGTGACTTGGACGCTCTGAAAGCAACGGAACACGATGGTGTTCAATAGGACGCTCCTCTTCTTCGTTGTGCAGGCCATCTTCGCGGTGCTGTGGTGAGACAGCGTGGGAAGCTCCGTGTCCGTGTTGGCGCTGGGTGGTGGTCGGTTTGGTGGCAAACTCTGAAGTGCCTGAGGTAGAGGATGGGATCGGGAGAAATCCCTGTTGGTTTGGCTGACACCGACGCGATGGCGCTTGAGGGTGCCGCCAGACCTTCCTGGAGGGCATTGGGGCTACCCTTCCTCTCTCCTCGCCGCATACCGGGGGAAACCCTTGGCAGCAGCGTCGTCATCGTCGTGTTCCTTCTTGGAGGTGTTGATTGGTACCGGCGCTTCAAAGTCTCGGAGCTTGGTGGGCGATCTCCGGTGGACGCAACGGTCGCGAGGCTTCTTCGTTTTTGTCGATCCGCCGTTATCGGCATTTGTTTCTTTTCCTTCTTTTTTTCTTTTCTTTTGGGCGTGCTTGTGCTGCTTTCGCTCCAACACCTATCGTTGGATGTATCAGATGGTTGCTTTGGAATACAAAGCAGGGGGAAACTTTTTTTCTTAATCAAGACGACGCAAGAACTGCAGATCACCATTCTCACTGAACTCTCCGAATGAAAGAGAGCAAGTGTTGAAGTAGGAGGATTACAATGTTTTGTCGGAGAGTAGGCTTAGCGTGTTAGGTGTTGGAGTGGTGTGGGTTCTAAACTTGCAAGGGTGTTCACATCCCCCACAAGTTCTTGTAAATGTCTTCTCTCTTTCTATAAAAATATAATACTTCATTGATATACTCTTAAACAAAAACATTATAAACAAGCAAAATCAAAGTCCTATACTAGCAGTACTAGCACTAGTTAAACAAGCATCCTATGTAAATGTAGGCCTAACGGTACCTAGTGCCCTGTGACTTGGATTCACCGCACTCAAGTGGTGCAGATCAGTGTAGCCAGATTATTAGAGGCGGGGCCAGCTAATCGTACTTTGAGCAAAACAGTAGACTGGCCGGGCCTAGTATCCACGCCATGTTGACTCATACGCGTACCGCATGGTGGGCCCCAGCGTAAGTGGTGTCGCGTCGCCGGGCCTGACGGTGGGCCTGGATAGCCCTGTTACTGAGATGCCGGGCCGGACAGCAAACACCGGCGAGCCCACGTGTCGAGCCTGAGACAGCGACTTTCTCGTAGACAGGGGGGACCGTGCCCTGCCATCAAACAAACCCAGTATTCCTCAAAAAAAAAAAATCAAACAAACCCAGTTTCAAAAAAAAGAAAGATAAAAATCAAACAAACCCGGGACGCAGCTGGTGATGGCGCCCACAGGCTAGTCTAGCCGCATGCTGCCTGCCCCCGCGCGTCTGCTGCCAGTGCAACTGTAGTTCTTTTGTTTTCGTCGGATGTTGCTAGCAAAAAGACGTTGCAAGTGTATCAGCCACGTCGCTTCTTGTCACGTTTACTCCTCTACTAGACCTTTTACATGTCGCTGTAAGAGTTGTTGGATTATGACGATACTTTTGGTGAACTGATTGAAGCATCCAGCATTGGAATTTGCCCTGATTGAAGCATCCAACATTGGAAATTTGCCCTGATTGAAGCATCCAGCATTGGAAATTTACCTTGGAATCCATTCAGTTGACATTTCTTAAGTCCACTGATTAAGAGCATCTACAGCCGGACCGGGCACGTCCGCGGACAGTGAACGGTCACCCCTCAAAAAACACATTTCACATCCAGTTACCTTAAATTAGAAATCTCAAATTCACATTATTATATGCAACGTGAAACCTAATTAAAGCGGAGCTCGTTCGGCTCCGCTCCCCGCTCGCCCGGCTCCGCCCTGGCCATGCCCGGGGGCCGGCTACGCTCCTCAGAATGTTGGTCCGATCGCCGACAAGATAGGGTAGGGCATGGGACACGAGCTGGCTCACGGAACTTAAGGTTCCGCGGTCTCCCATGCCCTACTCTTCCTCATCGGAGACCGAAACCCGAATGGTGCCGGTGGACGTCAGATCGATGACGGATCCGTCCGGGGACGAGACGCCGATGTCCACCACGATGCGGTTGCGGCGCCCGGACTGATGCGCCATACGGGGCGCCGGAGAATGCGACTCCGCCTTGCCGACGTCCGCCGCCGCGAGGGCTGCCGCCGCCTCCCGCACCCAGTGCCTTGCACGGCGGGCACGTCGTGCCATGGCCTCATGGGACGATGGTGCGTCCCGAATATTGGCGTGCCACCAGAGGGGTTGCACGTCCGCCAGCGCGTTCGGATGCCAGACGGACCACCCGACCTAGCGCCGGATCCTTGCGCAATTTGGGCGGACGCAATGGATTCCCGGCGGATGGAGTCTGAGCGTAGCCGTGCACGAGCCTCCTCCCGGGCGTGGCAGAGTGCAAGCTGGACGACCATCTCCTCCTCGGGGTCGCGTGGGATGAGTTCGGGTTCGGCGGATCTGGAGGTGAAGGACTCGGATCCACTGCCCGCCATGCCGGAGACGACCGGAAGGAGTCGGAGACGAGCTTGGGTGGTGGGGGGAGGGTGGAGGGGAGGGGAGTGAAGTGGCTAGGGTTTGGTCCGGCGAGCGGATGAGGAGGATTTTATGTGGGGTCGAGTGGGTCAGCGTGGGCTGGGTTCGACGTGGCGGGCATGCCCGGGTGCCCCCATATTCGCCCTATATTTGGGTTGGATATGGGGGGTGCCGCTCAGCCCGGACGTTTGAGGGCCTGTCTGGGTAAAAAAATCGTGACCGAACAGTGACCGGGCGGCCCGCCCGGGCGTATGAGGTGGGTTTGAGAGGTCCGGCTATAGATGCTCCAAGTTCCTTCTGGTGCCTGAGAATTAAATTGTTTATTGTAAAATGGACGCGTCTAGGGAGAAGCCGACTGCTCCCCAGCGATCCCTGGCGGCCGAACCAAATAAGGAAAGTTTTTGTCCCCCTAGTACAGAAAAGGTAAGGCCCACAAACATCCCGATTCCCTCGCACCAGCCCCCCAGTTCCTTCGCCCCGACCCAACCAACCTCCTCTCCACGGCATATCTGTTGGTCCCCTCCTCACGTGCTCTTCCTCCCCCATCCCTTGCACCCGGCGATTGCTTCCACCTCCATACCTACCCACCCAACCATCTTCTTCTCCCCCAAGAAAGATAAAGGCACAACTTCCTTGCCCACGCTCCCACAAGATCTAGGAGACCTTGAGATCCCTTGTAATGGCGGCATCAAAACCTTCAGACGACCTGCAATGGTGCCTTGATTAGTTGCTTTTTCACTTAAAGCTTCTCTAAACTAAGAAGGGGAAGAAGAAGAAGAGAAAGGGGCAGAAGAGCAAGTTTAGAGGTCAGATCTCTCACCTTCTTCCACTTGATTTTGCAGTTTCTCATCAGTATTCTGAAGCCCAGATTGTCTCCCGCAGCATATAAGTCCCCTTGGGTACAAGAACAGATAAACACGTCTGTAAACAAACCCTAAATGTTTGCTATTTGTTCTGTTGTTCTTGAGGTTCTCTTAATCACTACATGCTTCTCTTTTTAGGCTGTCTTTATACTAATTCTATACATGAACATGATGAAAAAGTTACTTCATCTACTTGCACATAATCAATGCAACTTTCATGCCATTTTGGGGCGAATGCACAATGACAGACAAGCAAGTCTTAAAACCATTGGACCTTAGAAGTCCAAGTTATTCATCATGAACGATGATGCTGATAACATACATAAGGAAAATTAATCACTACATTTGAGATGCTCTTAATCACTACATGCTTTTCTTTTTAGGTTGTCTTTATACTGATCCTATACAGGGATGTATAAACAAATGGCAACTTATATGCTTTGTTTAGGCAATTGTAGTACTGTAGACAGGCAAGTCGTGTATAAAAACTTGGTGTTACTGAATTAATAAACTGTGCAATTTGGTGAGTATATGTGGGGAACAGAAAAAGTGTAGATCATAAGCAAAAGATATAGTCTGTGATTTAAGCAGGCGAGTGTTGATTTCAAAAGCAACATACATGTATGAACAAAAACTGGGGAGTAACCTAAGATGTAAATCTAATAATTTTCTTATAAAATGTATGATGCTTTGATGTTTTAAATGTAGATCAGATTTCTCACCTTCTTCAATGCTTTTGCTGTTTTGTCAACCATAAAACTGATCCCCCATTGGCAATGTGGTAGATTCCATGTAACTTGCTTATTAAATGCTATTGGAGACATGATGTCTGTGGTGTAGCTGCTTGTATGAACATAAAAAATGTGTATGAGCAAAAATAGAAAAAATTGAGTGTTGAAAACCTTCTGATTTGATAGTTGCTATGTTTTTAAAAGAAAACTTCATGTGCTTGAACAAAACATAGCAACTTACATGAAATTTTTGGCAAAGTCCAAGACATTGCATACAAAATGATGATGATAAACATGAACATGATGAAAGAGTTACTTCATCTACTTGCACATAATCATGGCAACTTTGATACTATTATAGGGCAAATGCAGCATAACATACAAGCAAGTCTTGGAAAACCTTTGGACCTTACAAGTTATTCATCATGGGAAAACGATGATACTACATACACAAGGCAACTTACCTAGTGTGGAGCAAAAAATGCTTCATGTTAGTTGTTGCTCAGGATGACGGGTGGAGCTGCAACCATTGTTCTCCATTCGAATTGGTAGGTGCATCCTGGAATTAAAAAAAAATAGGCAAGGACAACAAAAATCTTTGTGATGCTCCAGCATGAGGAAGTAGAGAAGAGCAAAAACACACACCACAGGTCCTATTAGAAGAGGGTAGATCTTGTCACAAAATACAATAAAAAAAGTGATGCTAGTGAACATGACAGACCATGTCACACAACACACTAGTGTTGCTGCTCCTATTCCAAGATTACTTTCAAGAAAAAAACATCCCATTGCATTCTCTCAGATATTTGGTGATATTTCCATGATGAATTGAATAAGAATCTGCCCCATGACTTCTGCTTCCCCTGTTTGCTTCAACCTAGTGATTTGTTGTCTGTCCATGATTTAAAAAAAGATTAGCGAAACAAAACTGTTGTAGTACATATCTTTCATAAAAAAATGTTGATGGCTGCGAATGATGTTTCTATACATACATAGATTGTTTCTATTTAAAAATGCATTAACTGCCTGCCTCTTGTCAAAGAACTTTGATCAGTTTTTCCCGGGGTAAAATGTGCAGCTTTGAATATGATTGACCTGAATGAAGAACCAAACGAAGATATGCCAGAGTTTCCCTTTGTTTGTGACATGCATATAGGAGATCCTTTATATTGCACACAACAGAGCATCCCACTTGGTGGAGCTGACAATGCTGAGTTTGTGTCTAATCTCCCAACCCTGTTACCACACAAAATGCTTCAACACATGTGGCGCAAACTATGCCTATAGATAGATGTCCACTTGATGGTATGGGTGCAATGGTCGAAGCAACTACCCATGCAGCTGCAACAACAGAGACGGATGAACACACACTTTTTGACACTGGTACCGCATGTGATACAGGTGGGACTGTTGGAAATAGTTTGGTAGGCTTGGTTGGTTGGTGAGAACGATGATGAGGCATGGTCATAGCCCAAGGAGCCTTACGTGGATATGAGGGTTGACACTTTGGAAGGTGTAAAGGAACACTACAATGCGTACGCTCTGCAACTTGGGTTTTCCATCAAAATGAATACAACAAGGAGAACTGGCAACACTTGTGTGTTGGTAAAGCAACAATTTGTTTGCAACAAGTTTCAGAAACCTATAGAGGACGATGGAGGTGCAGACCCCCCCTATCCTAGAGAAAATTGTTGATCAGGCAGAACATGTTGACGAGGATGATGACATTGTCTTTCTTGATGATGAAAGTAAGCTAAAAAAGAAAAGTGATGTCGCTTGAAGCTACGTCGGTATTTCCCCAAAGAGGAACGAATGATGCAGCACATCGGCGGTAGGTATTTCCCTCAGATATGAAACCAAGGTTATTGAACAAGTAGGAGAACCAAGCAACACAACTTAAACAACCCCTGCACACAAATAACAACCACTCGCAACCCGACGTATTAAAGGGGTTGTCAATCCCTTTCGGGTAACGGCGCCAGAAATGGCACGTGGACGGGAGAAAGTTGTAAATATTGATAGATCGAACGCCAAATAAAATAAATTGCAGCAAGGTATTTTTGGGTTTTTGGTTTAATAGATCTGAAAACAAAAGCAAATAAAAAGTAGATCGCAAAGGCAAATATATGAGAAAGAAGACCCGGGGGCCGTAGGTTTCACTAGTGGCTTCTCTCGAGAAAAATAGTAAACGGTGGGTAAACAAATTACTGTTGGGCAATTGATAGAACCTCCAATAATTATGACAATATCCAGGCAGTGATCATTACATAGGCATCACGTCCAAGATTAGTAGACCGACTCCTGCCTGCATCTACTACTATTACTCCACACATCGACCGCTATCCAACATGCATCTAGTGCATTAAGTTCATGGAAAAACGGAGTAATGCAATAAGAATGATGACATGATGTAGACGAGATCCATTTATCTACGGCGGTAGATATAGATCCCATCTTTTTATCCTTAGTAGCAACGATACATACGTGTCGGTTCCCTTTCTGTCACTGGATCAAGCACCGTAAGATCGAACCCACTACTGGGCACCTCTTCCCATTGGAAGATAAATAGATCAAGTTGGCCAGACAAAACCCAAATACCGGAGAAGAAATACGAGGCTATAAGAGATCATGCATAAAAGAGATCAAAGAAACTCAAATACTTTCATGGATATAAAAAGATAGATCTGGTCATAAACTCAAAGTTCATCGATCCCAACAAACACACCGCAAAAGAGTTACATCATATGGATCTCCAAGAGACCATTGTATTGAGAATCAAGAGAGAGAGAGATGAAGCCATCTATCTACTAACTACGGACCCGAAGGTCTACAAAGAACTACTCACGCATCATCGGAGAGGCACCAATGGAAGTGGTGAACCCCTCCGTGATGGTGTCTAGATTGGATCTGGTGGTTCTGGACTCTGCGGCAGCTGGATGAATATTTCGCCGTCTCCCATAGGGTTTTGGGAATATTGGAGTATTTATAGAGCAAAGAGGTGGTCCGGGGGGCACCCGAGGTGGGCACAACCCACCAGGGCGTTCCTGGGCCTCCTGGCACACCCTGGTGGGTTGTCCCCTCCTCGGGACTCCCCCCAGGCGCAACCAGGGCCCAATATCTTCCATCTGGTCCATAAAAAATCTCCGTAAAGTTTAGTGGCATTTGGACTCCGTTTGATATTGATTTTCTGCGATGGAAAAAACATGGAAAAATAGCAACTGGCACTTGGCACTATGTCAATAGGTTAGTACCAAAAAATGATATAAAATGACTATAAAATGATTATAAAACATCCAAGTTTGATAATAAACAACATGGAACAATAAAAAATTATAGATACATTGGAGACGTATCAGCATCCCCAAGCTTAACTCCTACTCGTCCTTGAGTAGGCAAGTGATAAAAACAGAATTTCTGATGTGGAGTGATGTTCATCATGTCATATCATATTATTTTCTTTGTAGCATGGACATTTTGACTTTTATGTGATTCAAAGCAATAGTCTAGTTATGGCATAATAATTTAGATACTCCAGCATATCAACAAGCAACCATGTCTTTCAAAATATCAATGCTAAAATAAGTTATCCCTAGCCCATCATGCTCAAACATTGATGCATTCATGAAACACACTCGAATATTAATTACACCTAATACTTAAGTACGATCATATTGCTTCCTAGTTGGTGCTTTTATAAGAGAAGATGGAGACTCAAAATAAAATTTGCATAAAGTAAAAGATAGGCCCTTCGTAGAGGGAAGTAGGGATTTGTAGAGGTGTCAGAGCTCAAAGCGAAAAATTTGAGATAAAAACATTTTGGGAGGTGTATTCATCCCACCAACGAAAACGACTTAGAGTTCCCAATACTTTCCATGCATAGATATATCATAGGCGGCTCCCAAACAGAAAATAAAGTTTATTCCCTTTTCCACCATAACTTTCACTTTCCATGGCTAACCGTATCCACGGGTGCCCTGCATACCAACACTTTCCAAGGAGTTTATTATTTGACAACATAAAGTAAATTCATTTATTTTTGCATTTCGGGATTGGGCATCCCTAATACCTTTGCCTTACTCTCGTGCAATGACAAGTGAATAAACACTCATCTTGAGAATAACACATCTAGCATGGAAAATATTAGCCACCCCTCACCGCTCCACGAGCGAAACAAACACACAAAAGAGAAGTTTATTTTGAAAATTAGAGATGGCACATGCAAATTTTCTTAGAACGGCAAAAGAATACCGCATATAGGTAGATATAGTGGACTCATGTGGCAAAGCTAGTTTAAAGAATTTTGGATGCACAAGTAGAGGTCATACTTAGTGCAAAATGAAGGCTAGCAAAAGATTGGGAAGTGGCCAACCAAGAAACGAATAATCTCATAAGCAAGCATTAAGCATAATTAACACCGAATAATGCACCACAAGTAGGATATAATTTCATTGCATGATTATTGACTTTCGTGCATGCATAGGGAATCACAAACCTTAACACCAATATTCCTACTAAAGCATAATTACTCATCAAGATGACTCACATATCACATTATCATATCTCAAAACTATTACTAAGAATCAAGTTTATTTTGTCCAATGGTCTTCATGACATTTTTTCTCCTTATTTTTTATTTATCTTCTTGGATATCTATCACTTTGGCACTAATTTTCATGTGTTGCTTTCCATAAGCTCAAACAAATATAAGTGAAGATCATGAGCATAACAAAATAATTTAAGTGAAGCAAGAGAGAATTTCTTCAAAAAATTTACTAACTCTCAAATAAATCTAAGTGAAGAAAGAGATCATTTCTTCAAAAATAACAAAGCACACCATGCTCAAAAAGATATAAGTGAAGCACTAGAGCAAGTCCATTGCTCATAGAAATTTAAGTGAAGCATAGAGAGCAATTCTAACAAGTCATGACATAATTTTGGCTCTCTCAAATAGGTGTGTTCAGCAATGATTGATAACTTAAAACACAAAATAAAACAAGCAAAGACACATATCATACAAGACGCTCCAAGCAAAACACATATCATGTGATGAATAAAAATATAGTCTCGAGTAAAATACTGATAGTTGTTGGAAGAAAGCGGGGATGCCACTCGGGGGCATCCCCAAGCTTAGTTGGTTGCTTATTCTTGGATAATAGCTTGGAATGCCGAGGCATCCTCAAGCTTAGGTTCTTACATCCTTCCTTCATCCATCGTAAGATGACCCAAAACTTGAAAACTTCAATCACACAAAACTCAACAAAGCCTTCGTGAGATCCGTTAGTATAAGAATAATAAATCACTACTATAAGTGATGTATCAAACAAATTCATATTTTGTTTTTATATTATATCTAATATTTTCCAACTTTTCTATGGCAAAAACTCATCAAAGAAAACCACAGAGCCATCAAAACAAGCACACAACACAAAGAAAACAGAATTTGTCAAAGCAGAACAGTCCGTAGCAATCTGACTATTTCGAATACTTATGTAACTCAAAATACTCTAAAAAATTAGGACGACCTAAGAAATTTGTATATTGATCTACTTCAATTGGAATGGGTATTTTATTGTTCCCTGGTAAAAAAAATGAAAATTAATTTCATGAGCGTAAAAGTTTCTATTTTTGAGCAAGATCAAACAACTATTGCCCAAGAAGATCCTAAAGGCTTTACTTGGCACAACCACTAATTAAAACACAAAAAACACAATCATAACAATAGAATAATTGTGCTAACACTCAAAAACAGGAAGAAAAAAGCAAAAATAAATTTTATTCATTGGGTTGCCTCCCAACAAGTGCTATAGTTTTACGCCCTTAGCTAGGCATAAAGCAAGGATCTAAGTTTTGTCATCTTTGGTTCGAGATCCATAAGATGCCCTCATGATAGATTCATAAGGTTGCCTAATTCTTGTTCTAGGAAAGTGTTTCATACCCTTCCTCAAAGGAAATCGGAACTTAATATTGCCTTCTTTCATATCAATCACGGCACCGGTAGTGCGTAAAAACGGTCTACCAAGAATAATTGGACAAGACGGATTGCAATCAATATCAAGACCAATAAATTCTATGGGCACATAATTTCTATTTGCAATAATAAGAACATCATTAATTCTTCCCATAGGCTTTTTAATAGTAGAATACGCCAAGTGCAAATTCAAAGAACACGATTCAAGATCGGTGATACCAAGCACATCACATAGAGATTTCGGAATTGTAGAAACACTAGCACCCAAGTCACACGAAGCAAAACACTCATAATTTTTAATCCCGACTTTGATAGTAGGTTCCTGATACGTCTCCAACGTATCTATAATTTTTGATTTCTCCATGCTATGTTATCTACTGTTTTGGGCAATATTGGGCTTTATTATCCACTTTTACATAATTTCTGGGACTAACCTATTAACCGGAGGCCCAGCCCAGATTTGCTGTTTTTTGCCTATTTCAGTGTTTCGAAGAAAAGGAATATCAAACGGAGTCAAAACGGAACGAAATCAACTGGAGAAGTTATTTTTGGAAGGAAAGCTACCGGAAAATCTTGGAGTGCACGTCAGGAAAGAAGGGAGGTGCCCACGAGGGTGGGGGGCGCGCCCCCTGCCTCATGCCCCCCCTTCGGTCCACCGACATACTTCTTTCACCCATATATACCTACGTATCCTAAAACTTCCAGAACACACAATAGATCGGGAGTTCCGCCGCCAGAAGCCTCCGTAGCCATCGAAAACCAATCCTTCGCTATTAGTGACTTTGGAGTGACTCTTTGTTGCATGTTGAGGGATAGTTATGTGATCCAATTATGTTAATATTGTTGAGAGGACTTGCACTAGCGAAAGTATGAACCCTAGGCCTTGTTTCAACACATTGCAATACCGTTTATGCTCACTTTTATCAATAGTTACCTTGCTGTTTTTATAATTTCAGATTACAAATACCTTTATCTACTATCGATATTGCACTTGTATCACCATCTCTTTGCCGAACTAGTGCACCTATACAATTTACCATTGTATTGGGTGTGTTGGGGACACAAGAGACTCTTTGTTATTTGGTTGCAGGGTTGCTTGAGAGAGACCATCTTCATCCTACGCCTCCTATGGATTGATAAACCTTAGGTCATCCACTTGAGGGAAATTTGCTACTGTCCTACAAACCTCTGCACTCGGAGGCCCAACAACGTCTACAAGAAGAAGGTTGTGTAGTAGACATCAAGCTCTTTTCTGGCGCCGTTGCCAGGGAGGTGAGTGCTTGAAGGTATATCTTTATATCTTGCAATCGAGTCTTTTAGTTTCTTGTTTTATCACTAGTTTAGTTTATAAAAGAAAACTATAAAAAAATGGAATTGAGTTTGTCTCATACGCTTCACCTTTTTAATATCTTTCGTGAGTATGATGGAAAGGAAAATTGTGCCAAAGTGCTAGAAGAAGAAATCTATAAAATGTTTGGCACTAAATATTTGAATGATGAGCATGATTGCAATGTTGTTAGTATGAATTCTTTGAATATCCATGATACTAATGATGATTGCACTAGTTATGATGAAAATGTCTCCTATAAACATGTCAATTTTTGTGGAGTGCATTGGGTTTGTAAGTACACACCAAATAGGGAAGATAGATATTGCAAAAGGCATAAGTACTTAGAAACTAAATTGTTGCAAGAAGAGCTAGATGAATGTGCTGAAAATTTAATTTTTCTTAGCCCTACTTGTGAACTTTGCAATGAACGTGATCATTTTAGTACCCAATGCAAATTGTTTCATGATCGTATCGTGTCCAAAAATTGTGATGACTTGATTTCCCTTGCACATCATAATGAACTTAGTTTGCTTTTGGGTTATGAAGAAATTAAACGCATAACTAAGGATATTCCAAAATTTTCCCTTGATAAAGTTCTTCATTTTGATCTAGAGAACATTTATATGTATTGTGTGGTGAATTGCATTGAAAATCCTTATATTGCCAACTACATAAAGAAAATAAAACAAATAGAAGATGAAGAGAATACTAACGAAAGGGGAGAGACCTCCCAATACCCTCCTATTATTTCTTATGATGAATCAGGTAACGAGGAGGAGCCTCCTATTCAACCAATCTCATTAACAAGGAGCTCCAAAAAGAGGTTTGAACCCACACATGATGTGGTGAAGAAGAAGAAAAGAAAAAGGAAGAAAGGTAAAAAGATATCTCTCCCAATTAATGCTGATCCTATTGTGCCTCATGAAAATATAATTGTGGAAGATAATGATACTTCTTATGATCTTGAAAATCTTTTTGGCACTTGCTTGGAAGAATATGATAATTGCTATACTATTGGTGCTATCCATACTATTAATGATGAGAGTGATTATGCTTATGATATGAAAAGGCCCAAGCTTGGGGATGCTATGTTTGATGAAGATGATGTTTTTGAGAATATATTTGCTGCAATTAATGTTTGTCCCAATCTTGGGGATGCTACGTTTAATGAAGATGATATTTTTAGTCTCCCAAGTTTCGATATAAAAATTTATAATGATAATAGCATGCCTCCTACTTATGATGATTATTGTGATGATACTTATGCTATAAAAGTAGTGATTATATTTATAAAACTTGTCATGATTATGGTTACCCCTTTTCTGAACATTACTCTTTTAATGTGGAAACTATTTATAGTATTCGAGTTTCTCATGATACTCCCACTATTCTAAATGAGAAGAGTTTTGTTTATGTGGAGAGTAGTAAATTTTCTATGCTTGTAGATCATGAAAAGAATGCTTTAGGTGCTGGTTATATTGTTGAATTCATTCATGATGCTACTGAAAATTATTATGAGGGAGGAATATATGCTTGTAGGAATTGCAATAATATCAAGTTTCCTCTCTATGTGCTTAAAGTTTTGAAGTTATGCTTGTTTTGCCTTCCTATGCTAGTTCATTATTGTTCCCATAAGTTGTTTGCTCACAAAATCCCTATGCATAGGAAGTGGGTTAGAATTAAATGTGCTAGTCATATTCTTCATGATTCTCTCTTTATATTACAATTCTTATCCTTTATGTGAGCATCATTGAAATCATCATGCCTAGCTAGGGGCGTTAAACGATAGCGCTTGTTGGGAGGCAACCCAATTTTATTTTTGTTCCTTGCTTTTTTTCCTGTTTAGTAACAGATAATTAATCTAGCCTATGTTTGATGTGTTTTTATGCTTTTAATTAGTGTTTGTGCCAAGTAGAACCTTTGGGAAGACTTGGGGAAAGTCTTGTTGATCATGCTGTAAAAAACAGAAACTTTAGCGCTCACGAGAATTGCTGCCATTTTTATTTGGAGAGTGATATTTAGTTAATTCTTTTTGAAGATGATTAATATATAAATTCCTCAGGTACAGAAAGTTATTTGAGAATTTTATGACTTCCAGAAGTATACGTTTGTTTCAGATTACTACAGACTGTTCTGTTTTTGACAGATTCTGTTTTTCATGTGTTGTTTACTTATTTTGATGAATCTATGGCGAGTAAAAGAGTTTATAAACCATAGAGAAGTTGGAATACAGTAGGTTTAACACCAATATAAATAAATAATGAGTTCATTACAGTACCTTGAAGTGGTGATTTATTTTCTTATACTAACGGAGCTCACGAGTTTTCTGTTAAGTTTTGTGTTTTGAAGTTTTCATGTTTTGGGTAAAGATTCGATGGACTATGGAATAAGGAGTGGCAAGAGCCTAAACTTGGGGATTCCCAAGGCACTCCAAGGTAATATTCAAGGATAGCCAAGAGCCTAAGCTTGGGGATGCCCCGGAAGGGATCCCCTCTTTCGTCTTCGTTCATCGGTACCTTTACTTGGAGCTATATTTTTATTCACCACATGATATGTGCTTTGCTTGGAGCGTCAATTTATTTTGTTAGGATTTGATTGCTGTTATTTAGAAAAATGTTTTGCATCTTTTATTTCAATAAAAGTGGCATTGATAGCCTTTACTATGCCTATGTTACAAGTATACATGTTGCTGTTTGAAAACAGAAAGTTCACCGCTGTTGCAATAATTCCCTAGAAAAGTCAGAATGTGATAAAATGTTGAAACCTTTTGCATATTAAGCTCTGATAAATTTAATACAGTGGTTATTTTATTTCATAATTTTTGGAGCTAGGGAAGTATGGATGTTGCAGCATTCTTTACAGACTATCCTGTTTAGGCAGATTGCTGTTATGTTTGCATTGTTTGCATATGTTTGCTTCTTTAATGATTCTATTTGAGGATAGGACTATTAAATATGCAGAGGAATTTTGTATGAATTGTTGAATAATAATTTTAGTGATTTTCTACAATAGAGTATGATAAGGTTTTGGCAATGGTTTATACTAACTTATCTCACGAGTCCTTGTTGAGTTTTGTGTGGATGAAGGTTTTGAGATTTAGGGAGACCATGATATGAGAGGAATTAAGGAGACACAAAAGCTCAAGCTTGGGGATGCCCAAAGCACCCCAAGATAACATTTCGAGAAGTCTCAAGCATCTAAGCTTGGGGATGCCCTGGTTGGCATCCCACCTTTCTTCTTCAACAACTATCGGTTAGTTTCGGTTGATCCTAAGTTTTTGCTTCTTCACATGATGTTTTCCATTCTTAGAATGTCATTTTATTTTGCTTTGCTTGCTGTTTGAATAAAATACCAAGATCTGAAATTATTAAATGTTAGAGAGTCTTCACATAGTTGCATAACTATTCAACTACTCATTGATCTTCACTTATATCTTTCGGAGTAGTTTGTCATTTGCTCTAGTGCTTCACTTATATCTTTTAGAGCATGGTGGTAGTTTTATTTTGAAGAAATAGATGAACTCTCATGCTTCACTTAGATTATTTTGAGAGTCTTAATAGCATGGTAATTTTCTTAAAATCCTAATATGCTAGGTATTCAAGAATAATAAAACTTTCTTATGAGTGTGTTGAATACTAAGAGAAGTTTGATGCTCGATGATTGTTTTGAGATATGGAGGTAATAATATCAAAGTCAGGCTAGTTGAGTAGTTGTGAAATTGAGAACTACTTGTGTTGAAGTTTGCAAGTCCCGTAGCATGCACGCATGGTAAACGTTGTGTAACAAATTTGAAACATGAGGTGTTATTTGATTGTCCTCCTTATGAGTGGCGGTCGGGGACGAGCGATGGTCTTTTCCTACCAATCTATCCCCCTAGCAGCATGCGCGTAGTACCGAGGTTTTTGATGACTTGTAGATTTTTGCAATAAGTATGTGAGTTCTTTATGACTAATGTTGAGTCCATGGATTATACACACTCTCACCCTTACATCATTGCTAGCCTCTTCGGTACCGTGCATTGCCCTTTCTCACATTGAGAGTTGGTGCAAACTTCGCCAGTGCATCCAAACCCCGTGATATGATACGCTCTTTCACACATAAACCTCCTTATATCTTCCTCAAAACAGCCACCATACCTACCTATTATGGCATTTCCATAGCCATTCCGAGATATATTGCCATGCAACTTTCCATCATTCCGTTCATCATGACACATTCATCATTGTCATATTGCTTAGCATGATCATGTAGTTGACATAGTATTTGTGGCAAAGCCACCATTGATAATTCTTTCATACATGTCACTCTTGGTTCATTGCATATCCCGGTACACCGCCGGAGGCATTCATATAGAGTCATCTTTGTTCTAGTATCGAGTTGTAATCATTGAGTTGTAAATAAATAGAAGTGTGATGATCATCATTATTAGAGCATTGTCCCAAGTGAGGAATAAAAAAAAAGAGAAAGGCTATAAAAATGAGAAGGCCCCAAAAAAGGAAAGGCCATAAAAAAGAGAAGGCCCAAAAAAAGAGAAAGGCCATAAAAAAGAGAAGGCCCAAAAAATGAAAATGAGAGAAAAAGAGAGAAGGGAAAATGCTACTATCCTTTTACCACACTTGTTCTTCAAAGTAGCACCATGATCTTCATAGTAGAGAGTCTCTTGTTTTGTCACTTTCATATACTAGTGGGAATTTTTCATTATAGAACTTGGCTTGTATATTCCAACAATGGGCCTCCTTAAGTGCCCTAGGTCTTCGTGAGAAAGCAAGTTGGATGCACACCCACTCAGTTTCTTTTGTTGAGATTTCATACATTTATAGCTCTAGTGCATCCGTTGCATGGCAATCCCTACTCCTTGCATTAACATCAATCGGTGGGCATCTCCATAGCCCATTGATTAGCCTCGTTGATGTGAGACTTTGTCCTTTTTTTTCTTCTCCACATAACCCCATCATTATTCTATTCCACCTATGGTGCTATATCCATGGCTCGCGCTCATGTATTGCGTGAAAGTTTATAGGTTTGAGATTACTAAAGTATGAAACAATTGCTTGGCTTGTCATCGGGGTTGTGCATGATGAGAGCATTCTTGTGTGACAAAAATGGAGCATGACTGTCGGTGTCAAAACTGGCGGATCTCGGGTAGGGGGTCCTGAACTGTGCGTCTAGGCGGATGGTAACAGGAGACGGGGGACACGATGTTTTTACCTAGGTTCGGGCCCTCTCGATGGAGGTAAAACCCTACTCCTGCTTGATTGATCTTGATGATATGAGTATTACAAGAGTTGATCTACCACGAGAGCGAAGAGGCTAAACCCTAGAAGCTAGCCTATGTTATGATTGTTGTTGTTGGTCCTACGGACTAAAACCCTCCGGTTTATATAGACACCAGAGGGGGCTAGGGTTACACAGAGTCGGTTACAAGGAAGGAGATCTACATATCCGTACTACCAAGCTTGCCTTCCACACCAAGGAGAGTCCTATCCGGACATGGGACGAAGTCTTCAATCTTGTATCTTCATAGTCCAACATTCCAGCCAAAGGATATAGTCCGGCTGTCCGGATACCCCCTAATCCAGGACTCCCTCAGTAGCCCCTGAACCTGGCTTCAACGACGATGAGTCCGGCGCGCAGATTGTCTTCGGCATTGCAAGGCGGGTTCCTCCTCCGAATACTTCATAGAAGATTTTGAACACAAGGATCGTGTCCGGCTCTGCAAAACGAGTTCCACATACCACCGTAGAGAGAATAATATTTCCACAAATCTAATCTGCTGACGTACCCCGTAGTGTGACATCACACCACAGCCAGGTCTTTATTCGAATCATTTTTCATAACCCATCTCAGCGTGTTTCGCGAGGCGGTTTCCTTGGCACGTCTTGTCGAAGCAGAGATCGTGTCCCCTTTGTTACGGGATTCTCATCAATACGGACGTGGGTAACCCAACCGTGCCTATTGGTAGGACTCCTAGATCTTAGGCAAGTCCCAAACAACCACGAGGAGGGCGCTTGATATTCACCCTCTTTATAAAGGGGACAAGGCTTTTTGTTTTTTCCCTCTCGTGCTCAATCAAATCCTTCCCCCGCCTCGAGTTCTAACACCCAAAACTCAGGTCAGGTGCTTCGGACCTTCAACTATGTCCGGATCCAACCTTCAAGGTCGGTGGATGCCTTCCTCTGTCACGGAGGAGGACATCAAGAAGTTGAGAGAGACCAGATATCTGACCGCCGAAATTTCGCATCAGCTGCCCGCCCGAGGGCAGGTCGTCCCTACTCCCGAACCCAATGAGAGCGTCGTGTTCGTCTCCCACTTCCTCCGTGGACTAGGCCTCGCTCTGGATCCCTTTGTTAGGGGCCTTATGTTCTATTATGGGCTAGATTTTCATGATCTGGCCCCGGATTCCCTTCTTCACATTTCATCATTTATTATCGCATGTGAGGCCTTCCTCCGCATTACCCCTCACTTCGGCCTGTGGCTCAAGACCTTCGATGTGAAGCCGAAGATGATCGAGGGGCAGCACGCAGCGTGCGGAGGCGCTTTAATAAGCAAAATTGCTGATGCTCCATGGCCTGAGGGTAGCTTCCCAGAGGTGTCCGGATTGTGGCAGCGGGAGTGGTTCTACATCCCAGCTCCCCGAAGTGCCAAGTGGGTAGCTGCCCCCACCTTTCGCTCAGGCCCCCCACCACAATTGATGTCATGGATCAGCAGGGGGCTGAGCTAGGGTCCAGCCAAGGACGTGGCAATACTGCAAAGCCGTATCCGAGATCTCTTTGAGAGAGATTTCAGTCTGGTTATGGTAGTGCAAGTTATGCTAGTTCGTCGAATCCAGCCTTGCAAACGCCGGCCCCTTCGCATGTGGGAATTCAACCCGGAAGGACCGCGAGCTATTCAACATTTCCTCGGCATGACGCACGAAGAGATGTACAAATTGTTCTTCGGACCACAAATAATGTGTCCGGACATCACTGAGGATGCAGGTCTGAGCTGCAATCGCCTGGATACCCAAGTAAGTAGCCCCGCATCCGAACACACTGTCCGTTTATTTATCGCAACGTCGCCCTAAAAAAGCCGCTCTTTGACCAGGATTGGATAGAGAAGGCAAAGTTGATCAGGTGTCCGGCCCCCCTCCCTGAGACCTCACCAAATCCCGTGCTAACCAAGATGCTGGAGATCGTGCCTTATCAAGCGCCCTCAGGAGAAGATAAAGGGGGGAACAAGGGGGCTAGCGCTTCCATGAAGGAGGTTAACCGGGGAGGAGGAACTGAAACTTCCTCTCTCCAGGGAAGGAAGAGAACCGCCTCTGAATACCCGGAGACAATGGTCTCCAAACGGGGGAAGAAAACTTCGCCGGAGGGTCCTGCCCCGGGGGATACCCCAGCCGCACTATACCATAGGCTAGCTTCTAGGGTTTAGCCTCTCTGATCTCGTGGTAGATCTACTCTTGTACTACCCATATCATCAATATTAATCAAGCAAGACGTAGGGTTTTACCTCCATCAAAAGGGCCCGAACCTGGGTAAAACATCGTGTCCCCTACCTCCTGTTACCATCCGCCTTAGACGCATAGTTCGGGACCCCCTACCTGAGATCCGCCGGTTTTGACACCGACATTGGTGCTTTCATTGAGAGTTCCTCTATGTCGTCGCCAGAAGGAAGGATGTCTCGTCTCGTCTTTAAAGACGGTACTACTGTTGGGGGAGCTTTGGCTGTCGGCCAAACTCTCCAGCTAGGCGGTTTCATCATGACTGCCTGCTCGGCCGCCGCGCCAACGATGACTTCTCGGGTCATCGAAAACAGCCTCCACGTCAAATCGGCACTCGCCGAACAGATGGATCCAATGGAGCTCGCCTCCTTAAACGAGCTCTTGGATCGCATCGCCGCCTTGGGAGTCACTACGGACTATGATCGGATTGGGCTTAAACCCGATCAAAGGGAGATTAACTCTCCGGCGGTCACCCATCATATTGCAGTGGTGGAGGAACAATGCGGCGACCTCTCCTCCATATTGAGGACCAACTATGTCCGGATTCCCGAGCTCTCCGAGCCGGATACCCGTTCGCGGGAGGACAGCACCCAATCCCTGAACCTAGAGTCAGGCAGCGGGCCAGGATTATCGGGCAACACCCCGGAACCAGAATTTCCAAAATTGGAAATTCCTCGACCCCTGGATCCCAGATCGGGTAAGGGTTTGGATTCAAATCCACCCACCCACCCAAACGTAAGCGATCTTTCCCACATCAGGCAAGAGCCCCAGGAAACAATACATCACTATTGGGCCAGATTCCTCCTTGCGATGCACAAGGTTAAGGACTGTCGCGAGGAAGACGCAATCTTATTTTTCTGCAATAATTGCACGGACAAGGGAATCCTTAACGCCATAAATTGCCGTGAGATATCATGCTTCGCTGACTTGGCATCCATAGTACGAAAGTACTGTGCGATGGAAAGTGCCTGGAAAATCGAAACAAACTTTTGGGATAATCCGGCCCTAAATACAAACCCAGTCCGAAATAAAAGGGTGCACTATCAAAAGACACCCGGGTCAACTACCAAAAAGCAAAAACCCTCTATAGGGCATGGAACTGTACTGGAGGGATGGCTCAATGGACCCTGCAAAATTCATAGTACAGCGGATACAATACCAACGCACAACCTTAGAGCATGTTGGATACTCCGGCAGGTGGCCAAAAGTGGTGAGGATCTTCTTATCCCAAATGCCACAGAGAACCATCCCGTGGATAACAATACGGTGTTAACAGTCTTTGAGACATTTGCATCAAATAATAGGCGCAAGCGAACACTCCACAGCATGGCCGAAATCTGCCACATAGCAGCAATAAATCCATGGAGTGACACGGCTATTACCTTCAATGCCAGTGATGAACCTAAATTCCGAACAGCCCGAGCACCAGCCGCACTGGTCCTCAGTCCAATTGTGGACGGCTTTCGACTCACCAAGGTACTCATGGACGGCGGCAGCGGATTAAACCTCATCTATGAGGAAACCCTTCAAAAAATGGAAGTAGACTGGAACCGCATCGAGAGAAGCAGCACAACCTTTAGAGGAATAATCCCCAATCGGGAAGCGCGCTGTACAGGCAGAATCACACTAAATGTGGTGTTCGGAACGCCAGAGAACTATAGGTCCGAAGAGATTACGTTCCAAGTGGCCCCGTTCAGTAGCAGTTACCACGCCCTGTTAGGGCGGGAGGCATTCACAATCTTCCAAGCCATACCCCATTACGGGTACATGAAGCTCAAAATACCCGGGCCCAACAGAATTATCACTCTTGCTAGTGATCCGGACACAACACTCCGCGCCGAAAACAAGACAGCCGCACTGGCCCTCAAGGCATTATCCGAAGCCCTAGCGGCTGAGGAATTAACCACGCTACGCTCCACAGTGGACAGGGATGTCGTGATACTCGATAAGAGATCCAAGTCCACCTCTTTCAAACCAGCGGATGAAATAGTCAAATTCCAAGTCCACCCAACGGACCCTACAAAAATAGCCTCCATCGGGGCATAGTTAAACCCCGCCGTGGACACCGCACTACGAGAGTTCCTTCGTGAGAATTGGGACATATTCGCCTGGCATCCCTCAGACATGCCAGGAATCCCACGCAGGCTAGCCGAGCATAGCCTCAATGTCCTAAAGGGATTCAAGCCGGTCAAGCAAGCTCTTCGGTGTTTCTCCAAACCTAAAAGACAGGCCATGGGAGAGGAACTAGCCAAGTTATTGGAGGCCGGATTCATTAGAGAAATAAAACACCCGAACTGGCTAGCAAACTTGGTGATGGTACCAAAGAAGGACAAATCCTGGCGCCTTTGTGTTGATTTCAAAGACCTCAATAAAGCTTTCCCAAAGGATCCCTTCCCCCTCCCATGCATCGATCAAATCATTGATGCTACCGCAGGACACAAGTCATTGTGTTTCCTCGACGCATACTCCGGTTACCACCAAATCAAGATGGCGGAGTCCGACCAAGCCGCAACGGCATTCATCACACCATACGTCCCTTCTGTTTTAACACAATGCCTTTTGGGCTCAAAAACACCAGCGCAACATATCGACTCATGATTCATACATGTCTGGAGAAACAAATCGGCAAAACAGTAGAGGCATACGTACACGATGTGGTCGTCAAAACCAAACACTTCGACTCCTTGATAGACGACTTGAGGCTCACATTCGACAACCTCCGAACATACGACATCAAGCTCAATCCGGAAAAATGCGTTTTCGGCATACCAGCCGGAAAGCTCCTGGGTTTCATTGTCTCCAGCAGAGGTATTGAAGCTAATCCGGCCAAAATCCGAGATTTGTCACAGTTGGCTACCCCAACAGACCTCAAACAAACCCAGAAGTTAACTGGATGTGTGGCAGCTCTAAGCCGCTTTATCTCCCGCTTAGGAGAAAAGGCTTTACCCCTTTATCTCCTCCTTCGGCGCACCGAACACTTCGAGTGGACGGACACGGCCACAGCCGGATTGAAGAAATAAAGGCCATCTTGGCAACCAACCTAATCCTGGCCGAGCCAAACATCGGTGAACCAATGCTGTTGTACATTGCGGCAACTCATCAATTTGTAAGCGCGGTGCTCGTTGTCGAACGGGAAGTGGACGGACATAAATTCCCTCTTCAAAAGCCGGTATGCTATGTATCCACTGTCCTCACTCCATGCAAATCACGGTACCTGCACTACCAAAAGATAGCATACGCGGTATTCATGGCATCGCGGAAGCTGCGACACTACTTTCAAGAGTGTTCAATTACAGTAGCCTCGGAAGTGCCACTTAATGATATTATAAACAACCGCGACGCTACGGGCCGGATTGCCAAATGGGCCATTGAGCTCCTCCCGTTCGACATAACATACAAACCTCGATGAGCCATTAAGTCGCAGGTATTGGCGGACTTCGTCGCCGAATGGACGGAGGCCGAACTCCCTAAAGAGTACGGCGCATACTCCAATTGGATCATGCACTTCAACGGTTCTAAAATGCTGGCTGGTCTAGGGGCTGGCGTTGTCCTGATGTCCCCAACGGAGATACCGTTCTATACGTATTGCAAATATTATATACAGACTCCAACAATGCAGCCGAATACGAAGCTCTGTTGCATGGTCTTCGGATGGCAGTCTCCATGGGCATTCAACGCCTGGAGGTACGTGGGGATTCAAACCTCGCAATATCCCAAATAAATGGAGACTTTGATGCCAAGGATCCAAAAATGGCGGCCTATCGAAACGCCGTCCTAAAAATGTCAGCTCAGTTCGAGGGGCTCGAATTTCACCATGTGGCTCGGGAAAACAATCAGGCGGCAGTTATCCTCGCCCGCATCGGCGAAAAACGTGATGCGGTCCCCCCAACATATTTTTGGAAAGGCTGTTCGAGCCATCCGTAGTATGGGAAGGGGACACCGGTAACAATAGTCCGGACCCGGCCAAAATACCCGATACTGAACTCTCTGACACAATCGGAGGCTCTGCCATCGAAATAACACCTTCAGCCCACGAAATAATGGCCATTATTGCCCCGTGGACAGAACCATTCCTGGCCTACCTAACTAGACAGGAACTTCCGGAGGACCAAAATGAGGCCCGCTGCATAGTGCGGCGATCCAAGGCCTACAGGGTCCATGAAGGAGAATTATACAAAAAAGCACTACCGGAGTCCTTCAAAGGTGCATCTCCGAAGAGGAAGGGCGGGATCTTTTGGCAGAAATTCACGCCGGACTCGGCAGTCATCACGCCGCAGCCCGGGCTCTTGTAAGCAAGGCCTTCCGTACAGGATTCTATTGGCCAACGGCCTGGGCAGATGCACAGGAGTTGGTCCAACGCTGCGCCGGTTGCCAGCTCTTTGCAAATCAAAGCCACATGCCACCCACCGCCCTCCAAACAATCCCCATTACATGGCCCTTTGCGGTCTGGGGGCTTGACATGGTTGGACCCCTTAAAGAGGGAACCCACAAGAAAAAAAAACTTATTGGTCATGGTGGATAAGTTCACCAAATGGATAGAGGCGAAACCTGTTAAAACTGCCGAATCCGGACCGGCAATAGACTTCATATCCGGGGTTGTACACCGTTATGGCGTCCTCCACAGCATCAACACTGATAATGGCACGAACTTCATGGCCGACGAGGTAAAACTCTGGTGCAGCAAAATGGGCATCAATCTCGATTATGCTTCAGTCTATCATCCACAAACCAACGGTCAAGTCGAGCGAGCAAACGGTCTTATAATGAGCGGCATTAAACCTAGATTAGTGCGCTCCTTAACGGAGTCTAACACGCACTGGGTAGAGGAGATCAACCCCATACTCTGGGGGCTGCGAACCACACCGAATCATAGTACCGGATATACACCCTTCTCTATGGTGTACGGCGCATAGGCAGTCTTGCCCTGTGACATAATTCATGACTCACCTCGAGTGCGCATGTACGAAGAAAGAGAAGCCGAGCTCGATCGGCAGGACAGTTTGGACACCCTATAGGAGAAGTGCGACGTAGCCAAAGCCCGTTCCGCATTTTATCAGCAACAGGCTCACAGATACCAAAGCAGAGAAGTACGGGCCAAAACTTATAACGTTGGCGACCTAGTTCTACGCCTGCCGGATAAGAAAAAGAACAAGCTCGAGCCCAAATGGGAAGGTCCCTTCATTATTGACCAAGTTCTGACCGGTGGAGCGTACTGACTGCGGGATGCATCGACTAGTCGACTCGAGCCGAACCCATGGAACACGGCCAGGCTCTGAAGATTCTACGCCTATCACCGGACTCTATGTTAGTCCCCTCCCTTTGTCCATTTTCTGCATATACATTATCTATCTTGTTTCTCTTTCTTTCTTTCTTTCTTTTATTATTTCTCTAGGCCTTCAAGGGTCACCTTGTGCCTCGCTTGCACACTACAGATGCGCTAGCCGCACTCTGCATACCTGGGGGCTTCTTTCACAGAAGCTTAAATTATTTATCTGGGCCTCATGCCCCACACATGTGTTATACTTCCGCATGTACCTTTTTTCACCATTATATGCATCGATATGACTTAGGTTTTGGCCAAGCTGGGTTGCTTGGCTCTTGTATTTATGCCCTACGTTCCCATTAATTCGGCTAGGGCATAAGGGGAGCACCTCTGTGATTGTTACTGCCGGGTCAGCCGGATGTGTACCTCAGACTGGGTGAAGCCGAAAGCTAGTGTTCTTAAGGGAATATTCGGTCGGTGAACAAAAGATGATTTTTATTTATTGTCCATATCTGCCCCCAGATGTTTTTCCTGCCTTTCCTATCGCAGTCCGGACATGCACTTTAGGGCATGCTCACCCAGGTAAAGGAACCCTTAACGGAACTATTCTCCCTGGAAGATGTTTCGTACTACCCATGTAATATAACATAACTAGTTGGGCACTTGTCTGATAAAGCACTAATGACCCCTACGCCTGGTCTCCACGCATACCCTGGTTCTTATATAACTGAGCGGGTATTCGGATACACTCCGGACTATTGGGCCCGGAGGTTGAAGCGAAAAGGTCTGCAACGACAAACGATCTACAATCCGGCTAGAAGGCATTATACATCTCACTTTAATTACATAGTCATGCAGACTGACTAAATTCCTCTTCCATACCATCCAACAGGCGGTCTAGCTTACAATCCTGTTGAGAATACTTTGCGGCTAATTCTACTTGCCCATAAACTAAGCTAACGAGGATCTCTTTTCCATCGGGCCCCACAGGTCCGACCTCAGCCATGTTATTTGGGTCTGCCTTGGTATACCGCGTCTTCACCATGGCCCAGGCTTCTCTGGCACCTTGTCGGCAGGCTGATATCTTCCATAATCGGAAGCCCCGCCGTGCTCCCTTGAGCTTCTCCGCAAGCTCGGCAACGCCCTCTGGCAGGGAGACGGACGACCACATGGCCTGGGCAACACCCTGCATCACCTGCCGAACTTGTTTGTGCAGATGTGACAGCTCGGACAGAAGATCACCCGCAGACCCGGGCATTTCCTCCGCGGGACGACCCGTCATCATACCTACAGACATAACGCTGTTAGTCGGCTTCTTCGCCGAACTCCTTTAAAAGGATTTGTTCCAGCACTTACTGAAAATGCCGCGCCGAAGCCGCTTATTCTCCTTCTCGGAGTCTGCAAGCTGGTCCCGAACGTCTTTTAGTTCCACACTCAGCTTAATATTAGCATCTTGGAGATTGTTTTTCTCCCGCCTAACCTCAGTCAACACGCGCTTGCCAGCCTCTATCTGTCGCATAACATGCTGGTCCTCCGGATTCTCTCCGGATTCATCTGCAACATCTGTTATTAGATCTGCAGCCATGCCGCACGTTATATGGTAACCATCATTCTTTAAAGTAAATGTTACCAGCATGTGACTTTTTCGGTTCCTGCAATGCGGCCACAGCAGCCCGCAGTTGGGTCTTGCATTCCTCCAGCTCCTGTGACAGCCTAGTATTCTTCTCTGTAAGAACCTACACAATAAAGATGATCTTTAAATCAGTTCTGCTAACTGTTTCAAGTCTCAGGGGCTACTGATACATATAAATCGTCAGATTTACTCACCCGTACATCCTTTACATACTGATCCATGGCTCTGGCTAGACCATCTTGAGCAGCACGGAGGTACGCCTCTCCAGAATTGAAGGTGTCAAACGCCTCTGGTGAGAAACAAGCATCACGGAGTACGGCCCGGCGGCGCCTATGATTCATGGCGCTTTCCACTTCTGAGTTTGTAGCGGATAATCTATCCGCATCCTCTATAGGGGGATTATCCGGCGCCTGCCCCATATCGGCTTCTGCCTCCATGTCCGGTCCTGGCGCCCGACTGGTGGAAGCGTGATTGGCAACATCGCCAGACATACTCCGGCGAGCGTTTTTTCTGTTAAAGAAACACGCGCGCCATTACGTTTCGAGAAAGACGACAACCACAGAGCGGGGTTTGTTATACCTTTGCGCCGGCATCTCCGTCCTGACCGCCTTCCTTTTTGGCCTACCCGGCCTCGGTGCCTCCTGTTGGCACGTTGCCGTGGGTTCGGCAGGGCGTCCCGAATGCCTTCCCTGTAAAATGCCATGTGTATATGGTGGGTGAAGTGTCTAAAAGGGGATCCTAGTTTTGGAGTTGGGATTTTTGGTTTTTCTTACGTGCGATGCAGGGAGCAGTCCAGGATAGTCGGCCGTAATGGCCACCATGGCATCGTCGCAGCTTAACTGATAGAACTGCCGGTCTATCAGCTCCACAGATATAACCGAATCTTCTTCGAGTCTGGAGTCGAGGGCCCGGTCAGGGTCCTCTGGTTGTGGAGAAGGGCAGCTGACCTCCTTTATGGCTTTTCGCAGTTCCTGCCGCAAAGTGGCAAGGTGAATACTTACGACAAAGAATGCGGGAAAAATGGGAGCAGGGAGATATAACTTACCCAGCTTGGAGGATTGTACATGGAGAACCCATCCCGTGGCTTGATGCGGGTGAACTCCTCTTCCTCACCCTTGAACAATTCGGACAGAATTTTCGCTAAAGCGGCGACATTGTCCGAACCCTGACGCCCGCAGCGGGTGGCGTCATCCGCCCCGTTATAACACCACAAGGGGTGCCCACGATATTGAAGTGGCTGCACTCCCCGCATTATGCAAATCAACATAACTTCGATTATTGTCAATCCCGATTGAGCCAGAGCTTTGATCCGGTTCATCAGATAGAGGACTTCTCTGTTGTCTTCCACCGGGGGGGGGGGGCTCCATGGGCGCCAACTTCGGCGTTTCTTCAGAGGGGCATTGTTGAACTCAGGAAGACCCCGCCGAACAGGGTCCGAAAGGGGAACGTCCTCCATATAAAACCATTCTGAAGGCCGGTCTTCGGGCGACTTCGTCGGAGTACCGGACAGGTATCCGGTATCGGTGATGCACCATATTTCGGCTCCGCCCACTTGATAAAGTGACCCCCTCTGTGTGCGAGGGACGAGGCAAAATATCCTTTTCCATAGCTCGAAGTGAGCCTCGCAGCCCAGGAACAACTCGCAGAGAGCCACATAGCCGGCGATATGTAGGATGGAGGCGGGGGTAAGATTGTGTAATTGGAGGCCGTAGAACTCCAGGAGACCGCAGAGGAACGGATGAATTGGAAATCTGAGTCCCCTTAATAGATAGGGAACAAGGCAGACCCGTTCCCCCATAGAGGGACATGGAAAGCTCTCCGCTTGCTCCCCACCATTATAGGTGGCGAGCTCGGCTCGAACGGGTACCATGTACGCCGGAGGGAGAAATCCCTTAGTCTGCAATTCGACTAAACGACTGTGCGGGACTGAACACCTCTCCCAATCACCGGGCTTAGGGCTTCCGGGGCGGGAGGAGGAGTTGCGGAGGTCGGCTATGCTAGAATGGATCTTTCCGGAACGCGCTCTAATGGACTCTCGCTGGGGGAGGATGGTATGGATCAGATCTAAGGATCCCCATCCCTTTAATAGACAATTTATTTATCTGGCTAGAGGGGCGAATGTAAAAATGCCCTGGCACCTCGTATTCATTCGACGCGTGGGAGAAAGCCCTTATTGGGCATAGAAGCCAAGAGGTTCAACATTTATGGAGCCGGACACTACTTATGAACACTTGAAAATTGGAGAAGAACCCGCCTTGCAATGCCGAAGACAACACTGCGTGCCGGACTCATCGTCATTGAAGCCTGGTTCAGGGCTACTGAGGGAGTCCTAGATTAGGGGGTATCCGGACAGCCGGATTATATCCTTTGGCTGGACTGTTGGACTATGAAGATACAAGATTGAAGACTTCGTCTCGTGTCTGGATGGGACTCTACTTGGCGTGGAAGGCAAGCTAGGCAATACGGATATGTATATCTCCTCCTTTGTAACTGACCTTGTGTAACCCTAGCCCCCTCCGATGTCTATATAAACCGGAGGGTTTTAGTCCGTAGGACAACATACAATCATACCATAGGCTAGCTTCTAGGGTTTAGCCTCTCTGATCTCGTGGTAGATCTACTCTTGTACTACCCATATCATCAATATTAATCAAGCAGGACGTAGGGTTTTACCTCCATCAAGAGGGCCCGAACCTGGGTAAAACATCGTGTCCCCTGCCTCCTGTTACCATCCGCCTTAGATGCATAGTTCGGGACCCCCTACCCGAGATCCGCCGGTTTTGACACCGACACTCTTCCCATTGGAAGATAAATAGATCAAGTTGGCCAGACAAAACCCAAATATCAGAGAATAAATACGAGGCTATAAGAGATTATGCGTAAAAGAGATCACAGAAACTCAAATACTTTCATGGATATAAAAAGATAGATCTGATCATAAAGTCAAACTTCATCGATCCCAACAAACACACCGCAAAAGAGTTACATCATATGGATCTCCAAGAGACCATTGTATTGAGAATCAATAGAGAGAGATGAAGCCATCTAGATACTAACTACGGACCCGGAGGTCTACAAAGAACTACTCACGCATCATCAGAGAGGCGCCAATGGAAGTGGTGAACCCCTCCGTGATGGTGTCTGCTACCTCTTGAGCACTGCGTTGGTTTTCCCTTGAAGAGGAAAGGGTTATGCAGCAAAGTAGCATAAGTATTTCCCTCAGTTTTTGAGAACCAAGGTATCAATCCAGTAGGAGGCTAAGCGCAAGTCCCTCGCAGCTACACAAAACAAATAAATCCTCGCAACCAACGCGATAGGGGGTTGTCAATCCCTACAGAGTCACTTGCGAGAGTGGGATCTGATAGATATGATAAGATAATATTTTTGGTATTTTTATGATAAAGATGCAAAGTAAAATAAAAGGCAATGAAAATAACTAAGTGTTGGAAGTTTAATATGATGGAAGATAGACCCGGGGGCCATAGGTTTCACTAGTGGCTTCTCTCAAGAGCATAAGTATTTTACGGTGGGTGAACAAATTACTATTGAGCAATTGACGGAATTGAGCATAGTTATGAGAATATCTAGGTATGATCATGTATATAGGCATCACGTCCAAGACAAGTATACCGACTCCTGCCTGCATCTACTACTATTACTCCACACATCGACTGCTATCCAGCAAGCATCTAGAGTATTAGGTTCAAGAGAACAGAGTATCGCTTTAAGCAAGATGACATGATGTAGAGGGATAAATTCATGCAATATGATAAAAACCCCATCTTGTTATCCTCGATGGCAACAATACAATACGTGCCTTGCTGCCCCTACTGTCACTGGGAAAGGACACCGCAAGATTGAACCCAAAGCTAAGCACTTCTCCAATTGGAAGAAAGATCAATCTAGTAGGCCAAACCAAACTAATAATTCGAAGAGACTTGCAAAGCTAACCAATCATACATAAAAGAATTCAGAAGATCCAAATATTGTTCATAGATAAACTTGATCATAAACCCACAATTCATCGGTCTCAACAAACACACCGCAAAAGAAGATTACATCGAATAGATCTCCACGAGAGAGGGGGAGAACATTGTATTGAGATCCAAAAAGAGATAAGAAGCCATCTAGCTAATAACTATGGACCCGAAGGTCTGAGGTAAACTACTCAGACATCATCAGAGAGGCTATGGTGTTGATGTAGAAGCCCTCCATGATCGATGCCCCCTCCGGCGGAGCTCCAGAACAGGCCCCAAGATGGGATCTCGTGGATACAGAAAGTTACGATGGTGGAATTAGGGTTTTGGCTCCGTCCTTGATCGTTTGGCGGTACGTAGGTATATATAGGAGGAAGGAGTACATCGGTGGAGCAACAGGGGGCCATGAGGATGGAGGGCGCGCCTGGGGGGGGGGGGGGTAGGCACGCCCCCTATCTCGTGGCTTCCCTGTTGGTTGCTTGACGTAGGGTCCAAGTCTCCTGGATCATGTTCGTTCCGAAAATCACATTCCCGAAGGTTTCATTCCGTTTGGACTCCGTTTGATATTCTTTTTCTGCGAAACTCTAACATAGGCAAAAAACAACAATTCTGGGCTGGGCCTCCGGTTAATAGGTTAGTCCCAAAAATAATATAAAAGTGAATAATAAAGCCCAATAATGTCCAAAATAGAAGATAATATAGCATGGAGCAATCAAAAATTATAGATACGTTGGAGACGTATCAGTGTCTAGATTGGATCTGGTGGTTCTGGACTCTGCGGCAGCTGGATGAATATTTCGTCGACTACCCTAGGGTTTTGGGAATATTGGGGTATTTATAGAGCAAAGAGGCGGTCCGGGGGGCACCCGAGGTGGGCACAACCCACTAGGGCGCGCCTAGGCCTCCTAGTGTGCCCTGGTGGGTTGTCCCCTCCTCGGGACTCCCCCCAGGTGCAACCAAGGCCCAATATCTTCCATATGGTCCATAAAAAATCTCCGTAAAGTTTCGTGGCATTTGGACTCCGTTTGATATTGATTTTCTGAGATGTAAAAAACATGGAAAAAACAGCAACTGGCACTTGGCACTATGTCAATAGGTTAGTACCAAAAATGATATAAAATGACTATAAAATGATTATAAAACATCCAAGTTTGGTAATAAAACAGCATGGAACAATCAAATATTATAGATACATTGGAGATATTGGAGACGTATCAAAAAGTAAGAAACAAAAGCGAGATAGAATATTGAAAACCGGTTGCAAAGCCAAGATGGTGGTGAAACTAGTAGATCGTCGTTGGGAGGTGATCTACTTTGTTGGTGAGCACAACCATAAGTTTGTAGACAAGCCATCTTTAAGAAGTATTTGCAATCACACCAAGGGATACTGAAAGTGCGTTATATCGACTAGAGGGGGGGTGAATAGGCGATTTTATGGAAGTCTTCAGAACATAGAAGTTTTGAAGACAAACAATAAAATTAAACCTATTACCATGCAGCGGAAGGTAGACTACACTAGGCAAACCATAGTCAAGTATTCAATGAAGTGAAAGCACAAAGACTAATAGAATCTAGGTAGTAAGAATCAGGTAGGAAGATATTATGAAGCCAAACAGAACACACAGTCACTCAGTGAAGACAAATGATAGTGCAAACATACAATGACTTCACAAGGAGTAACAGTAAGTACAGGGAAGTGAAGATGAAACCAGTGACTCGCTGAAGACAATGATTTGTTGGACCAGTTCCAGTTGCTGTGACAACTGTACGTCTGGTTGGAGCGGCTAGGTATTTAAACCTTAGGACACACAGTCCCGGACACCCAGTCCTGAACACGCAGCTCAGGACACCCAGTCCTCACCGTATTCTCCTTGAGCTAAGGTCACATAGACCTCTCCCAATCACTCTGGTAAGTCTTCAAGGTAGACTCCCAAACCTTCACAGACTTCGTTCACCGGCAATCCACAATGTCTCTTGGATGCTCAGAACGCGACGCCTAACCGGCTGGAGGATGCACAGTCCTCAAGTGTAATAAGTCTTCAGATCACACAGACAAGAAGACTTAAGTGATGCCCAATTCTCTCTGGTTCTGGTGGTTAGGGCTTTATCCTCGCAAGGAATTCTCTCTCAAAGACTTCGAGGTGGGTTGCTCTCAAACGACAAAAGCCGTACTTTCAATCTGAGCAGCCAACCGTTTATGGTTGTAGGGGGTGGGCTATTTATAGCCACTTGGCAACCCGACCTGATTTGTCCGAAATGACCCTGGGTCACTAAGGAACTGACACGTGTTCCAACAGTCAGATTTCAAACTCACACGGCAACTTTACTTGGGCTACAAGAAAAGCTGACTTGTTCGACTCTGGACAAGATTCGCTCTCATAGTCTTCACTCGAAGACATAGGTTTTTGGTTTAGGCATCACTTCAGTCATTCTGACTGGTTCTCTTGGACCCCACTTAACAGTACGGTGGTTCCTATGACTCAACACAAAAAAGAACTACGGAAGATCTAAGCCTTCGAGCTCCATAGGCTTCATATCGTGTCTTCTCTTGTCATATTCTTCAGTGTGAATATCTTCATATACCACCTTTGACTTCAATGTCTTCATACATTTTTAGGGGTCATCTTTGGTAGTAAAACCAAATCAATGAGGGACTTCTATCTGTGCTATCCTGCAATTCTCACAAACACATTAGTCCCTCAACTAGGTTTGTCGTCAATACTCCAAAACCAACTAGGGGTGGCACTAGATGCACTTACAATCTCCCCCTTTTTGGTGATTGATGACAAACTAGTTGAAGTTTTCAACGGGGAATATAATCTGTGAAAGTGTAAATGATAAGGAATTGTCTTCATAAGTTGCAAGGGCTCCCCCTGAAGATGTGCATATAAGTTAATTTGCTTTTGGAATGCAAATGCACATGGCAGGTTGTACTTGTGGAGATCCACTTCAACTTATGATGACAATCCACTATGCATGTGAAAGTATATGAAGATAATGCCATGCATAATGGAAAATGGACGTCTGCAGAATGAGCTAAGTGCGGAATTTATCGTCGCACATGCGGAATTTATCTTCGCAAAACAAGGTGGCAAATAAGTAGCAGACGACCATCTAGTTTAAGTGTTACAACTCATAAGAACCAAATATAGCAAAAACGAGAGTTGTAAGCACGAAGCAAAATATAAGGCACCCGCCCATATGGACCCGCTTGAAGACTATCAATCGCATATGCTTCTCCCCCTTTTGTCAGTAATGACCAAAAAGGTTTGAAGACATAGAGCCTCTACTCGTTCCCATGAGGAGTAGGTGAAGTAGCAGGGTTGTTGGTGTTGTTTGGCGGTGCAGAAGAGCTTGGAGGTGCTGAAGGAGGTGGCGGTGAAGTAGCATCGTCTTATTCCTCAATAATTCTAGCAGTCACTGTGGCAGCAGAGGAAGAGAACTCAGAGTCTTCAAGGGATGGAGTTCCTAGCAGCACAGCCCTTCGAGGAGGTGTGGAGTCAAACTTGAATTTCTTAGTGAAGCCATCCTCTTGAAGATCATCTTCAGAACACATCATCGTGAGCCCTTTCCATGTGTGGCAACAGGTTTCATGGGCAACGAAAGCATTCTTGGTGGCAAGATTTCGAGTGCGATTAACATCCACCCAGAGGATTTTCATCTGACGCTTCAGCCAGTCATGATGCCTATCCTGTTTTTGATGTAGAGCCACAAGAAGCTCTCGGTCGTTGAGAACACGAGTGCGCTTCTTGGGTCTTGGAGCAGTGGCACTGTCAGTGGCTTCAGTGGAAGCAGGGTGCGGTGCACGTGTAGTGCCAGCCAAAGGATACACCCAAGAAACTGCTTCAATGCCTTCAACGTTGTGAGTAAAACTCTGATGTTCTGCATTCTGAAGACTTAGAGGTTGCTTGGCAGGCTCAGAATATATGGCTTCAGTAGACATGTCCACGTCAGGAAAGAAGTTCCGATGGTTGCGGGCTGAGGGTTGATACGAGATGGCGGAGTGTAGCTTGATCAGCCGCATGACCCAAGGGGCGTAGAACTTCAAACCAAACAGATCAATGCCTGATGCAGCAAGTTGGCGTATGAAGAAGTCCCGTGCATTGAAGCATTTGCCATGAAGTATATAGAAGACCAAAGTCTTCATCGCACCCTGAAGCTTGGCATTTGGAGAGTGCCCTTTGATAGGCCAAAGAGTTCGCCTGATGATGTGATAGATGGTCCTGGGCAGGTACTCAAGGTCTTCAACGAAGAACTCTGTGGGATAAGCAGCATCTTGGGGCAATGGCTTCATCATGCTGAGCATTTGACTCATATCAGGTTCTGGCCGCTGAAAGATGCTCTCAATAGCTTCAGCATGCAACTGACATCCTTGCTCGAAGAGATCGCCAGGAGTGGGCAAGCCAGTGAGCTCAATGATGTCAAATTCATCGGCTTCGTGATGAACGTTGCCAGTCATCCACTCCAGGACCCAAGTCTTCGGATCTCTGCTGTACCCTTTGATGTGAAGTGTGGCATAGAATTGTAGCATCAGCTCTTCATTCCAATGCTCTTCATCAGTAACAAACTGCAGCAGACCCACTTGCTTGAAGCAATCCAACGCTTCTTCTAGACAGGGCAGACCAGCTATAGCTTCAACGTCAAGGCGCTTGTGTGGGAAGATGCGACCTTGGTTGTAAAGAATGCAAGAGTAATAGCTTCGCTGAGGATAGCTCCAGAACCAATCAGATGATATCCTTTCCCTTGAGTAGGGGTTCCTGGAGCTATTGAAGAACGTGTTGTCTGCCCTGAAGCCATTGATGTTGAAGGAGCCAGGTGCTGATGCAGGACTTGGAAACCTTGGCAGTCTTGGGATTGGCTTCTGGACCTGAGGCTTGTGCTCAACATGATAGTTGAATTGGGGACCGGCAGTAGACTCAGGAACAGAAGTAGCGGGATCAGTGGCTTCGCTGTCTTCTGAAGCTTTTGCTGGGGAGGGCTCCACATTAGCTTCATTGTTGGTTGTGGCAGCCTCAAGATTTTCAACCTCCACTTGACTAGCTGGAGGGTTGGTCACAGGCACGTTCTCCTGGAGAACTGCTTCTTGGTGGAACAGGGGAGTATGATCTTGTGGTACTTCTTCTTCTGCGGCTGATGCAGCCGGAATGTCTTCAGCAGAGACTTGAGGCCTTGGACCTTTGCGAAGCCTGTGGAGCACAGACGACGCCTGTGGAGTTTGAGTGGGCTGGGCCTCATAGTCTTCTTCCTCTTGTGGGCGATCCGCCCATGAAGCATCCTGTGCAATTGGCGTCAGTGGACGACAAATGCTGATGAGTTCGCTGTTTTCAAACTGAGGAAGGACTGCATCTTCTTCTACATTGTCATGATGACCAATGTCTTCAGCAGTGATGGGATCAGCTGCTGGAATGTCTTCAGCTTCAGGAGCCTCTGTGGAAGCAGGCTCATGAACTGTCAGTTGACGTTCTGCGTCAGGATGAACCATAGAAATGGGTTCAACTATCAAGGGCTCTGTGGGAGCAGCCCGAGCTTTCTTGGTCTTTCTCTTTTTCTTGGTGGGGGCAGTAGGAGAGGCTTCAGAGTGTTTCCTCTTCCTGGCTTCAGCCTCAGCAGTCCTTGTCTTCTTGAGCTCTGAAGTTGTTGACCGGCTTTTTGGCTTCGAGCCAGTCAGTCTAGTTGGGAAGACAATCGGAACTGCTTCTTGTCTTGGCGCATCAGGTTCAGCCGTAGCAGGCTTCTTCTTCTTCTTTGCAGCCATCCTGGGGTCGATGCCAGGACGCCCAAGTGCCTTGCGCTTCTCAGCCTCATTATAGGCTTGCACACATCTGTCAGCCAGAGTCTTCATGCGCTCACGCGAACCCTGAGCTTCTGCACGCTTCTTCACAAAGGCTTCCTTGAGCTCGTGCATCATTGTCTTGAAGTTCTTCACTTCTTGCACGTTGAGCTTGGCCATATGCTTCTTGAACTGAGCCTTTTCATAGTCAATCTTCTGCTTCAGTTCAACAATGCGCTGGGCAATAGCAAGTTCTGAAGCAATGGCGCCTTGGAAGGCGACACTGAGGCCAATGGGTAGCTGCAGATCTTCAAAGCTGATGTTGGGCATGTCAAACCACTCGTCAATGAAGTTGTGGATGATGGTGACATCAAAGAGAGGCAGATCATTGAAGATTTCTGCTTCTTCTTTGCTCTTGATGAGTTGCTCAAGAGCGTCATCTACAAGATCTTCATCACTTGACAGATCAATGTCGTCGTTGCGCAGAATGGCAGCAGCTGTTAGCTCTTTGCCAGTGTGAGACAGAGGCATCTTGGCCTTCTGGGGCTTGGAGACGCGTGATAAGTCTTCAGATTGCACACTGTCTTCAGGAGGTGCAGTTGCCAATGGCTTCGCCCTTGAGATTTTTGGTGAAGGGGCCGGCTTTGAAGCTTTTGGCTTCTTCAACTGCTTTGGCTTCGGCACTGCAGGCGCGACATCAGACTCAGTGTCAGCTGCAGGCTCATTCACTGCAGTCCGTTGAACCAAGATGTAGGTGATGAGGCCTTCAAGGTTGGTGAAAGGACCGATGACATTGGGTTCTGCATGTCGTGTGCCATCTGCCCTTGGAGATGAGGGACCAGGGTGGAAGTCAAACCTAAAAGTCTTCTTGTTCTACTTCGCAGAGTTTTGAGCAAACTGGAAGTTGCGCTTGAACAGATTGTCGTCACGACACCATAGCAGTGACGATGAGTGTGCATCAGCAGGCTGTGGTCCACGGACCATGCATGGATAGAAGCCTTGAGCAATGGCTTCATCTCTGGACCTGGGTAGAAGATTCTTGAATATGATGTCTCCCCACGGTCTCTTGATGGCGGTTTTCTCAGCATACTCCTGGGTCACAAATCTGTATTTGAACCATTGTTCTGGCCAATATCTTCGAATCCATTGGATTCGGGTCTTGCGCTAACTGTAATCCTCTTCAGGATCTGTCTTGTACATTTCTGAGAGTTCATCTGGCAGATCTCTGGAGGTCTCGCCACGACGCTTTCTGCCACCCTTCCTTGCTGCTTTCTCTGAAGCCATAAACTTTAACTTGAAAGGCTTCAAGACGTTCAAAGGCTTCAAAGGTTTTCGTTTGCTGGACCAATAGGAACTGGCTTTGGGAGAATTTATGTGATGCCGTAAGAATTCTGCAAATGAATGCAGACTATGAGAACCAAAGGATTCTCCCACGGACATGTACCTATGATAGCATTAAGGTGCGAGGGAAGGGGAAGAGGTCATATGCATTCTCAGAAGATTTTAAAGATAAATTTGTTTAGAAGACATTGACCTCATCGTGCGAAGACATTCACTCATAGATAAGAAGTTGGTTCCAGATTTGTACGAATCCACAGATCAGTACAAGTGAGGAATCTAACTACCTTGTGAAGCACAAGTGAATATACTAGGCATGTTATGAGATGCAGTATGAGAGAGATCTAGCTTGTGTGAACAGAAACTGCTTGTGGTAGAAAGTGACAGATCAATAGGATCAACGGTGCTGTAAAAAGGGAGTTTTATTTACCACACTGAGAACTGGTAGACGGAGTGGGAGATGAGGCCGAGCAGTTCACTCTTTCGTGCCCTAACTTGGTGACGGAGGACACCTACGGTGATGGCGGAGAGGACGATGTCCGCGGTCGGCGTGAAGACGGCGTCGGAGAGGTTGCGGCAGCGAAGCACTTCGTCGTCGGCGTCGTCGAGAGCTAGCGGTGGCGCTAGGGTTCGTGCGAGGGTGGAAGAAGAGATAATGACCACTGTGAGTGTGTATTTATAGGCACAGGGGCGGCACTATGCTATTACACAGGTGCCCCTGGCGATTCGCATCTGAGGAACACATGGCCATTATGCGGAATTTTGGGGTTTGTTCCACGTCCCACGCACGCCTGGATTGTCGGGTGGTCGTTCCTACTTCTCCGGATTTCATGTGGAGGAATGAGCATTGAAAATGGACTTAATGGTTGTCTCTGTATCTTCTGCTGACAAGGATGCAGAGAAGACATTCGACAGTTTCAATAGAATGCATATGACTTGGAGAGATAGAGTTTGAGATAGAAAGCATAGAGAGGTTAGGATCCGATCACATTCACTTAGTTCAAAAGATTCAACACGAAGACATAGCTATAAGTGAATGCTGTAGAGGACAGAACACTAGTATGTATATATATATAATCAACATAGTGAAGATGATCATGAAAATATGTTGAGATCGAAGCCAAACCAAATGTGAAGACATTGCAAGGTAACGCGATGAGTGAAACACTTCAAAATAGAACGTTTGGTGGTGGCGTTACCCACCGTATAGGAAGTATTAGACCCAGACACAGCGCACAATTATCGTGGCGCTCCGAAGTCAAATTCCACATTAATGTATTCACACTTAGAATGTATGTCTTCATTGATTGAAGATATACTTTACTTCGTGTGTTGCACATCTAAGTCATCAATATGCATAAGGGTTAGGATGTGTGCCTGATCACAGGACATTTGAGGATTCCAGGATATTTAGCTCACACCGTAACTTGCAAAACCTCTTCTCATCCAAGGGCTTGGTGAAGATATCTGCCAATTGCTCTTCAGTGTTGATGTGTATGATATCAATGTCTTCCTTCACAACATGATCTCTGAGAAAGTGATGACGAATTTCAATGTGCTTTGTCTTCGAGTGCTGAACTGGGTTGTTAGCAATCTTGATGGCGCTTTCGTTGTCGCAGTAAAGTGGCACTTGCTTCAGATGAATGCCATAGTCCTTGAGTGTTTGCTTCATCCACAGAAGCTGAGCGCAGCAAGATCGAGCAGCAATGTATTCAGATTCAGTAGTGGAGAGAGATACACAGTTCTGCTTCTTTGAAGACCAACATACAAGTGATCATCCCAGAAAGTGACATGTGCCTGATGTAGACTTGCGATCAACTTTGTCACCAGCATAATCAGCATCCGAGAATCCAACCAGATCAAACTCTGAGCCCTTTGGATACCATAATCCTAGAGTTGGGGTGTGAGCCAAATATCGAAGAATTCGCTTCACAGCTAAGTGATGCGACTCCTTTGGTGTCGCTTGAAATCGAGCACACATGCAAACACTAAGCATAATATCTATCCTAGATGCACATAGATAAAGTAAAGAACCAATCATGGAGCGGTATACCTTTTGATCGAACTCTTTACCATTGTCGTCGGGACCTAGATGATGTTTGGCTGGCATTGGCGTCGTGAAGCCTTTGCCATTGCGTTGTTGTCGTATTTGAAGACCGAGGAAGAACTTCAGCTCACCCATCATGGACATCTGATATTACTCTTGCATCATATATCCAAACTCGTCAGTGTATTTCTGATCGGTGCAGCCGAAGATAATGTCATCCACATATATTTGGCACACAAACAGTTCACCATCATATGTCTTCGTGAAAAGAGTGGGATCTAGGGAACCAGGTATGAAGCCTTTGCTCTTCAGGAAGTATTTGAGTGTGTCATACCAGGCCCGAGGGGCTTGTTTGAGGCCATACAGTGCCTTGTTGAGCTTGTATACCATGTCAGGATGTTTTGGATTTTCAAAGCCAGGCGGTTGTGCAACATACACTTCTTCTTCAATGTTGCCATTGAGAAAGGCACTCTTCACATCCATTTGATATAGAAGTATGTTATGATGATTTGCATAGGCCAGTGGTATGCGTATGGCTTCAAGTCTAGCCACAGGAGCAAATGTTTCATCGAAGTCAATGCCTTCCACTTGAGTGTATCCTTGGGCAACGAGACGAGCTTTGTTTCTGACAACTTGACCATGCTCATCTTGCTTGTTGCGGTATATCCATTTGGTGCCTATTATATTGTGCTTCCGTGGATCAGGACGCTTAACCAGTTCCCATACATTATTCAGCTCAAACTGTTGAAGCTCTTCTTGCATAGCTTGAATCCATTCAGGTTCCATGAAGGCTTCTTCAACTTTCTTGGGTTCTGCTATTGAGACGAATGCGAAGTGCCCACAGAAATTTGCTAGCTGAGTTGCCCTTGAATGAGTGAGTGGACCAGGTGCATTGATGCTCTCAATTATTCTTTCAATCTGCACTTCATTGGCAACACGAGTATGTACAGGGCGAAGACTTTGCTCTTGCTGTTCATTGTCGTTGTTGGAAGGAATGTCTTCAGGCTGAGCATTGTCTTCATGTTGATCAGGTGCTGAAATGATAAGTTCTTCTTCAGGATGAGCTTCAGAAGGTATAATTTCTCCAGTTCCCATTAGCTTGATTGATTCACTGGATGGAACTTCATCTAGCACATTCGGCAGCTGCTCTCTTTGTGAACCGTTGGTCTCATCGAACCGCACATCCACTGTTTCAACCACTTTGTAATGAAAGCGATTGAAGACTCTGTAGGAGTGTGAATCCTTTCCATATCCAAGCATAAAACCCTCATGTGCTTTTGGTTTAAATTTTGAGGTGTGATGTGGGTCCTTGATCCAGCACCTTGCGCCAAATACTCTGAAGTAACTGACATTTGGCTTCTTGCCAGTAAGGAGCTCATAAGATGTCTTGTTCAGTAGCTTGTGAAGATAAACATGATTGATTGTATGGCATGCAGTATCAATGGCTTCGGGCCAGAATTTTCTTGGGGTCTTGTATTCATCTAGCATCGTTCTGGCCATCTCAATTAGTGTTCTATTCTTGCGTTCGACGACGCCATTCTGCTGTGGCGTGTACGGGGCTGAGAATTCATGTGTGATGCCCAAGGTATCAAGATATGTATCAAGGCCAGTGTTCTTGAATTCGGTGCCATTGTCACTTCTGATGTGCTTTATCTTGGCGCCAAAATTGTTCATAGCTCGATTGGCGAAGCGTCTGAAGACATCTGCACTTCAGTCTTGTAAAGGAGTATGTGCACCCAAGTATATCTGGAATAATCATCAACAATAACGAAGCCATAGAGGCAAGCAGTGGTAGTTAGGTTGAGTAATGAGTGGGACCGAAAAGATCCATGTGAAGCAGTTCGAAGGGTCGAGTAGTGGTCATGATTGTCTTCGAGGGATGTTTGGCCCTCGTCATCTTCCCTGCTTCACAGGCACCGCATAAGTGGTCTTTCTTGAACTGAACGCCCTCGATGCCTATGACATGCTTCTTCTTCGCAAGGGTGTGAAGGTTCCTCATGCCAGCATGTCCAAGCCTCCGATGCCAGAGCCAGCATTCTAAAGCCTTTGCTAGAAGACATACTGCAAGCTGTGGCCCTGCTGAGAAATCTACCACATACAAATCATCTTTTCGATACCCTTCAAACACTAGAGACTTGTCAGATTCCATTAGTACAAGGCAACGATATTTTCCAAACATTACGATCATGTTCAAATCGCAAAGCATTGAGACAGACATTAAGTTGAAGCCAAGGGATTCAACAAGCATGACTTTATCCATGTGTTGATCCCTTGAGATTGCAACTCTACCTAGACCCAATACCTTACTTTTACCAGTGTCAGCAAATATGATGTGGCTCTTGTCGGATGGACGTAAGGTTGAGTCCATAAGAAGACTTCTTTTGCCAGTCATGTGATTTGTACACCCACTGTCAATAATCCATTCTGAAGACGCTGGTGTCGTACCCTACAGTGCAGTTAGGGGGATAGGCTTCACCAAGAGCATTGTGAAGCAAAAACATTTGACGAACCAGTGGGTTATGAAAGCTTAGATCCAGGTTAGGACTAATAGGGAGAGTAGCAAGCGATTCAGGTACGAAGTACATAGTAAGACCATTTGGGCATTTGATCTTGCGCCCTACAAGATGTTTAAGGTCCCCAGCAATAGCGTCAGACGATTTTGGTTTTCTGCTGGAGACCTTTCCCTGCAAAAGAGAGTTAAGCTTTCTTAGCCACCCACATCTTCACGGGTGGCTTAGAAGCAATAAGTCTAAGTGCAGCATCTGAGAATTTTGGCTTTGAAGCCCTAGCAAATAGTCTTGCAGGCGGATAATAGTACTCATAAGAATAAGCAGAGTAGTTCTTGGTCTTATGAACATGGCGGTTTGATGAACCGCTCTCATATTCATATGCCTGAGTATGGTTTCCCTGCAAAACATTTGCGTTAGTGCGACTCAGGTGAGTCCTCTGTTTGTATGAAGCCTTTGGACCGTATGAAGCCTTTGGTCTGAGGTTTGTCTTCTTCACGTGAGGTGTCATGAAGACATTTACAAGAAGATTTTCCAGACACCTTTTCGGAACCCAGATCTTCTTCATAGGCGGTCCATTCCTGTAGTTAGTACCAATGTACCTGGCAAACACTTCACCATTCTGATTCTTAAATAGTATATAGTTTGCATCAAAGGATTCATCAATGATAATGGGGTTAGCACAAGTGAAGCCAGTTAGATTGGATGGATCTGCTGAAGGTTCCTTTGCAGCAACCCACATGGTTTTGGGGTACTGCTCATGTATCCAGTAAGAGCCATCTGCATTCATTTTCCTTACGAACCCAACACCCTCTTTCCTAGGGTTTCGGTTCAGAATCTGCTTTTTGAGGACATCACATAGTGTCTGATGCCCTTGAAGACTTTTGTACATCCCTGTTTCAAGCAATGTCTTCAACCTAGCATTCTCATTAGCAATAGCGGTGGTATCCTCAGCAGAGGGGTTAGTTACCACATCAACAGTTGAAGATATTGCAACAGCAGTAGCAGTAGAACATTCAGCAACAGAAGTAGCATTATCACGTCCAATGCATTTAAGACATGGTGGTTCAAATCCTTCCTGAGCGGGACTGATCTGTTTAGCGCGAAGTGACTCATTTTCTGTTTGAAGATCTTCATGAACCGCTCTCAATTTCTCAAGATCCTGCTTCCTTTGAAGATAATCATAGGAAAGCTTTTCATGAGTTGTTGAGAGAGTTTCATGACGACTTTCAAGTTCCTGATACTTAACATGAAGATTTTTTATGTCTTCAATTAAGGATTCAGATCGAGTCATTTCAGCACCTAACAGATCATCGCTTCTGTCTAACAGTTTTTGAATATGTTCCATAGCTTTCTGTTGTTCAGTTGCAATTTTAGCAAGTGTTTTGTAGCTAGGTTTTGAACCACAATCAGAGTCATCGTCACTAGATGTTTGATAGTGAGTAGTGCGTGTGTTTACCTTGGCACCGCGTGCCATGAAGCAGTAGGTAGAAGCGGAGTAGTCCTTGTCATTTGCATCGGTGTCGGTGATGAAGTCATTGTCTTCAGTGTTGAAGATGGACTTGGCAACGTATGCTGTAGCCAGACTTGCGACGCCTGAGTCGGATTCCTCCTCAGACTCCACCTCCGCCTCCTCAGAAGCAGACTCCTCCTCTGAATCCATTTCCTTGCCAACAAACGCACGTGCCTTGCCAGATGAGCTCTTCTTGTGTGATGAAGAGGAAGACTTGGAAGAAGACTTTGAGTATTTATTCTTTTTGTTGTTGTCGTCAGAGTCATATTCCTTGCTCTTCTTCTTCTTTTTGTTCTCATTGTCCCACTGTGGACACTCAGAGATGAAGTGGCCAAGTTTCTTGCACTTGTGACATGTTTTCTTCTTGTAGTCATGAGCAGGAGCTTCATCATTCCTTGAACTTGACCGGGAAGACTTTCTGTAGCCTTTCTTCTTGGTGAATTTTTGGAACTTCTTGACAAGCATAGCAAGTTCCCTTCCAATGTCTTCAGGATCATCAGAACTGCTGTCAGATTCTTCTTCAGATGAGGAGACAACTTTTGCCTTCAAGGCACGAGTTCACCCATAGTTTGGACCATAGATATCTCTTTTCTCCGAAAGCTGAAACTCATGTGTGTTGAGCGTCTCAAGTATGTCAGACGGATCGAGTGTCTTGAAATCAGGACGTTGTTGAATCATCAGGGCCATTATGTCAAACGAACTATCAAGTGATCTCAGCAGCGTCTTGACGACTTCGTGTTTGGTAATCTCAGTGGCGCCGAGGGCTTGAAGCTCATTTGTGATGTCAGTGAGTCGGTCAAATGTGTGCTGGACGTTCTCATTGTCATTTCGCTTAAAGCGGTTGAAGAGGTTGCGAAGGACACTGATTCTCTGATCTCTCTGGGTTGAGATGCCTTCATTGACCTTGGAGAGCCAGTCCCAGACCAGCTTGGATGTCTTCAAAGCACTCACACGGCCATACTGTCCTTTGGTCAGATGACCACAGATGATATTCTTGGCAGTAGAGTCCAGTTGAACGAATTTCTTGACATCAGCAGCAGTGACACCTTCTCCAGCCTTGGGAACGCCGTTCTGGACGACATACCATAGGTCGACGTCAATGGCTTCAAGATGCATGTGCATCTTATTCTTCCAGTAGGGATATTCAGTTCCATCGAAGACGGGGCACGCAGCGGAGACTTTAATTATCCCTGCAGTCGACATAGCTAAAACTCCAGGTGGTTAAACCGAATCACACAGAACAAGGGAGCACCTTGCTCTGATACCAATTGAAAGTGCGTTATATCGACTAGAGGGGGGGTGAATAGGCGATTTTAGGAAAGTCTTCAGAACATAGAAGTTTTGAAGACAAACAATAAAATTAAACCTATTACCATGCAGCGGAAGGTAGACTACACTAGGCAAACCATAGTCAAGCATTCAATGAAGTGAAAGCACAAAGACTAATAGCAGCTAGGTAGTAAGGATCAGGTAGGAAGATATTGTGAAGCCAAACAGAACACGTAGTCACTCAGTGAAGACAAATGATAGTGCAAACATACAATGACTTCACAAGGAGTAACAGTAAGTACAGGGAAGTGAAGATGAAACCAGTGACTCGTTGAAGACAATGATTTGTTGGACCAGTTCCAGTTGCTGTGACAACTGTATGTCTGGTTGGAGCGGCTAGGTATTTAAACCTTAGGACACACAGTCCCGGACACCCAGTCCTGAACACGCAGCTCAGGACACCCAATCCTCACCGTATTCTCCTTGAGCTAAGGTCACATAGACCTCTCCCAATCACTCTGGTAAGTCTTCAAGGTAGACTCCCAAACCTTCACAGACTTCGTTCACCGGCAATCCACAATGTCTCTTGGATGCTTAGAACGCGACGCCTAACCGGCTGGAGGATGCACAGTCCTCAAGTGTAATAAGTCTTCAGATCACACAGACAAGAAGACTTAAGTGATGCCCAATTCTCTCTGGTTCTGGTGGTTAGGGCTTTATCCTCACAAGGAATTCTCTCTCAAAGGCTTCGAGGTGGGTTGCTCTCAAATGACAAAAGCCGTACTTTCAATCTGAGCAGCCAACCGTTTATGGTTGTAGGGGGTGGGCTATTTATAGCCACTTGGCAACCCGACCTGATTTGTCCGAAATGACCCTGGGTCACTAAGGAACTGACACGTGTTCCAACGGTCAGATTTCAAACTCACACGGCAACTTTACTTGGGCTACAAGCAAAGCTGACTTGTCCGACTCTGGACAAGATTCGCTCTCATAGTCTTCACTTGAAGACATAGGTTTTTGGTTTAGGCATCACTTCAGTCATTCTGACTGGTTCTCTTGGACCCCACTTAACAGTACGGTGGTTCCTATGACTCAACACAAAAGAAAAAGAACTATGGAAGATCTAAGTCTTCGAGCTCCATAGGCTTCATATCGTGTCTTCTCTTGTCATAGTCTTCAGTGTGAATATCTTCATATACCACCTTTGACTTCAATGTCTTCATACATTTTTAGGGGTCATCTCTGGTAGTAAAACCGAATCAATGAGGGACTTCTACCTGTGCTATCCTGCAATTCTCACAAACACATTAGTCCCTCAACTAGGTTTGTCGTCAATACTCCAAAACCAACTAGGGGTGGCACTAGATGCACTTACAGATACCTCAAGCAGAAAGGGAATTCCTAACACATCTTCACAACTGCAATTTAACTACACGTGAAAATGATCCTATACTTGCCTGTGTTTTTGGTCTTAATTGCTCAACACTCATTTAGTGCTTGCCTATGGTTTTTTTAAAATGTTATATTTGGGTCAGGCCCTAAACATGTTACTTGGTTTAATGTCTTTATAAAACACATGTAATTCCTTTTCCTTTAGTGTTCTTGATGAAATTATATTTGTTCATGGAGGTTGGTTAGTGTTGTTAGGAATATGCTTGCGCATTAGTTGGTACTTGCTCACTTCATGGACATTTACTTGCTTGCACCTGCTTGTAGTTGCAAAAAATGCACTAATTTCCCTGTACATGTATGCATTGCTCAGTTTTGTGAAGCAAGTTGCTAGCCTACTGTTAGTACTTTCTCAAACCCAAGGCCACAACTTGCCTGCGCTTGTAAGCAATGATTTCCCTAGATACTAATTGGTTTGTGTGTGTGTGCATTAATTAGTCTTGTTGTGCTAGTTGCTTGCCCATAAGTTAGTGCTTGCTAAAAACATGTCCTCAACTTGCGTGCACTACTTGGACGCTTTCATATATTTGGTGTGTGTGTGTGTGAAATATAGAAGCACAACTTGCCTGCACTTGTATATTTTGCAAGCACTAATTTCCCCTGGGCACTCATTGGTTTGTGTGTGTGCATTAGTTAGTCTTGTTGTGCTAGTTGCTTGCCCATAAGTTAGTACTTGCTCAAACCATGCCCTGAACTTGCCTGGACACTTTAACATACTGGTTTGTCTGAAAATGCTGTTGAACTTGCCTATAAACTGCTTCTGAGTATCATGCATAATAATTTGTGTCTTTATGAAATGATTTCTACTTGGGGTAAACAAATGGACTAAAACACATAATTTTTGCCTTTATGTGCAGGGTGTATGATGCATATTATGTCGGAGTTCTATGGCACAGAGCTGATTGTCCCCTATGGTACTAAGCACATTACAAACCTCAAGACAATGTTAAACAAAAATGCCACCAAAGGAGATATGATTCAGACAGTTGCCTGCTTCAAAGATCAACAAAAAGATGATCCATACTTCTTTTATAAGATAAAGTACAATGAGGAGGATAGGGTGGAGAACATTTTATGGGTTGATGGTGCAGTGATAACCCACAATTATAAAGGATCGCAACAATTTTCGAGGGTAGAGTATTCAACCCAAATTTATTGATTTGACACAATGGGAGCCAAAGAATATTCTCAAGTATTAGAAGCTGAGTTGTCAATTCGACCACACCTGGAAACTTAATATCTGCAGCAAGGTATTTAGTAGGAAAGTAATATGATAGTAGTGGTAACGGTGGCAAAAGGTAACGGTAGCAAAAGTAATATTTTGGGGTTTTGAAGTGATTGTAACAGTAGCAACGGAAAAGTAAATAAGCGAAGAACAATATATGAAAAGCTCGTAGGCATTGGATTGGTGATGGAGAATTATGCTAGATGAGATCGATCATGTAACAGTAATAACATAGGGTGACACAGAACTAGCTCCAGTTCATCAATGTAATGTAGGCATGTATTCCGAATATAGTCATACGTGCTTATGGAAAAGAACTTGCATGCCATCTTTTGTCCTACCCTCCCGTGGCAGCGGGGTCCTATTGGAAACTAAGGGATATTAAGGCCTCCTTTTAATAGAGTACCGGACCAAAGCATTAACACATAGTGAATACATGAACTCCTCAAACTACGATCATCACCGGTAAGTATCCCGATTATTATCACTTCGGGGTTAACAGATCATAACACATAATAGGTGACTATAGAGTTGCAAGATAGGATCAAGAACTCTCATATATTGATGAAAACATAATAGGTTCAGATCTGAAATCATGGCACTCGGGCCCTGATACGTCTCCAACGTATCTATAATTTTTGATTGTTCCATGCTATTATATTATCTGTTTTGGATGTTAATGGGCTTATTTTTACACTTTTATATTATTTTTGGGACTAACCTATTAACCGGAGGCCCGACCCAAATTGCTGTTTTTGCCTATTTTAGTGTTTTGCCGAAAAGGAATATCAAACAGAATCCAAACGGAACGAAACCTTCGAGAGCGCTATTTTTGGAACAAACGTGATCCACGAGACTTGGAGTGGACGTAAAGAAACAATCGAGGAGGCCACGAGGCATGGGGGCACACCCACCCCCCTGGGCGCGCCCTCCACCCTCGTGGGCCCCTCGTTGCTCCACCGACCTACTTCTTCCTCCTATATATATCCATAGACCCCGCAAACATCTAGGAGCACCACGAAACCCAATTTCCACCGCCGCAACCTTCTGTACCTAAGAGATCCCATCTTGGTGTCTTTTCCGGAGCTCCACCGGAGGGGGCATTGATCACGGAGGGCCTCTACATCAACTCCATGGCCTCTCCGATGATGTGTGAGTAGTTTACTTCAGACCTTCGGGTCCATAGCTAGTAGCTAGATGGCTTCTTCTCTCTCTTTGGATCTCAATACAAAGTTCTCCTCGATTCTCTTGGAGATCTATTCGATGTAATCTTCTATTGCGGTGTGTTTGTCGAGATCCGATGAATTGTGGGTTTATGATCAAGATTATCTATGAACAATATTTGAATCTTCTCTGAATTCTTTTATGTATGATTGGTTTATCTTTGCAAGTCTCTTCGAATTATCATTTTGGTTTGGCCTACTAGATTGATCCTTCTTGCAATGGGTGAAGTGCTTAGCTTTGGGTTCAATCTTGCGGTGCTCGATCCCAATGACAGAAAGGGAACCGACACGTATTGTATTGTTGCCATCGAGGATAAAAATATGGGGTTTACATCATATTGCATGAGTTTATCCCTCTACATCATGTCATCTTGCTTAAGGCGTTACTCTGTTCTTATGAACTTAATACTCTAGATGCATGCTGGATAGCGGTCGATGTATGGAGTAATAGTAGTAGATGCAGGCAGGAGTCGGTCTACTTGTCACGGACGTGATGCCTATATACATGATCATACCTAGATATTCGCATAATTATTCGCTTTTCTATCAATTGCTCGACAGTAATTTGTTCACCCACCGTAATACTTATGCTTTCTTGAGAGAAGCCACTAGTGAAACCTATGGCCCCCGGGTCTATTCTCCATCATACAAGTTTCCAATCTATTTTATTTTGCAATCTTTACTTTCAATCTATATCATAAAAATACCAAAAATATTTATCTTATTATTATCATCTCTATCAGATCTCACTCTTGCAAGTGGCCATGAAGGGATTGACAACCCCTTAATCACATTGGTTGCGAGGTTCTTATTTGTTTGTGTAGGTACGAGGTGACTCACGTGTGGTCTCCTACTGGATTGATACCTTGGTTCTCAAAAACTAAGGGAAATACTTACACTGCTTTACTGCATCACCCTTTCCTCTTCAAGGGAAAACCAATGCAGTGCTCAAGAGGTAGCAAGAAGGATTTCTGGCGCCGTTTCCGAGGAGATCTACGCCAAGTCAAGACATTCCAAGTATCCATCAGAACTCTTATCCTTCGCATTACATTATCTGCCATTTGTCTCTCGTTTCCTCTCCCCCACTTCACCCTTGCCGTTTTATTCGCCCTCTTTTTCCGTTCCCCTTCTCTTTTCTAGTTTGCCTTTTTTTGCTTCTTCGCTTGTTTGCTTGTTTGCTGGATTGCTTGCTTGTCACGATGGCTCAAGACAATACTAAATTGTGTGACTTTGGGAATACCAACAATAATGATTTTATTAGCACTCCGATTGCTCCCCTTACCGTTGCTGAATCTTGTGAGATTAATACTGCCTTGCTGAATCTTGTCATGAAAGATCCGTTTTCTGGTCTTCCTAGTGAAGATGACGCTACCCATCTAAACAACTTCATTGATTTCTGTGATATGCAAAAGAAGAAAGATGTGGATAATGATATTGTTAAGCTTAAGCTATTTCGTTTTCGCTTATAGATCGTGCTAAAGCTTGGTTTTCGTCTTTGCCTAAAAATAATATTGATTCATGTTATAAGTGCAAAGATGCTTTTATCTCTAAGTATTTTCCTCACGCTAAGATCATCTCTCTTAGAAACGATATTATGAATTTTAAGCAACTTGATCATGAGCATGTTGCACAAGCTTGGGAGAGGATGAAATTAATGATACGTAATTGCCCTACACATGGATTGAATTTATGGATGATTATACAAAATTTTTATGCCGGATTGAACTTAGCTTCTAGAAATCTTTTAGATTCGGCCGCGGGAGGCACTTTTATGAAAATCACTTTAGGAGAAGCTACCAAATTCCTAGATAATATTATGGTTAATTATTCTCAATGGCACACGGAAAGACCTACTAGTAGAAAAGTGCATGCAATTGAAGAGATTAATGTTTTGAGTGGAAGGATGGATGAACTTATGAAATTGTTTGCTAATAAGAGTGCTCCTACTGATCCTAGTGATATGCATTTGTCTACATTGATTGAGAATAATAATGAATCTATGGATGTGAATTTTGTTGGTAGGGACAATTTTGGTAACAACGCGTATAGAGGTAATTTTAATTCTAGGCCATTTACTAGTAATTCCTCTAATAATTATGGTAATTCCTAGAACAATTCTTATGGAAATTATAATAAGATGCCCTCTGATTTTGAATCTAGTATTAAAGAATTTATTAGTTCGCAAAAGAGTTTCAATGCTTTGATTGAAGAAAAATTGCTTAAGATTGATGAGTTGGCTAGGAACATGGATATAATTTCTCTTGATGTTGATTCTTTTAAACTTAGATATATTCCACCTAAGAATGATATCAATGAGTCTCTCAAAGCCATGAGAATTTCCATTGATGAGTGCAAAGAAAGAACCGCTAGGATGCGTGCAAGAAGAGATTGCTTTGTGAAAGCGTGTTCTTCTAGTTTTCATGATTATAAGGATGAAGATATAAAAGTAATTGATGTGTCCCCTATTAAATCTTTGTTTTGCAATATGAATGATAATGATTGGACTGGAGATGAGTCAACTTTAGTTAGAAGGCGTCCCAAAAATTCGGAGGTTTTAGATCTTGATGCAAAATTTGATAAAAGTGGGATTGAAGAGGTTAAAACTTTACATAGCAATGAACCCACTATCTTGGATTTCAAGGAATTTAATTATGATAATTTATCTTTGATAGATTGTATTTCCATTCTGCAATCCGTGCTAAATTCTCCTCATGCTTATAGTCAAAATAAAGCTTTTACTAAACATATCGTTGATGCTTTGATGCAATCTTATGAAGAAAAACTTGAGTTGGAAGTTTCTATCCCTAGAAAACTTTATGATGAGTGGGAACCTAATATTAAAATAAAAATTAAAGATAATTAATGCTATGCTTTGTGTGATTTGGGTGCTAGTGTTTCCATGATCCCAAAAACTTTGTGTGATTTGCTAGGTTTCCGTGAATTTGATGATTGTTCTTTAAACTTGCACCTTGCGGATTCCACTATTAAGAAACCTATGAGGAAGATTAATGAAGTTCTTATTGTTGCAAATAGGAATTATGTGCCCGTAGATTTCATTGTTCTTGATATAGATTGCAATCCTTCATGTCCTATTATTCTTGGTAGACCTTTCCTTAGAACGATTGGTGCAATTATTGATATGAAGGAAGGGAATATTAGATTCGAATTTCCGTTAAGGAAACGCATGGAACACTTCCCTAGAAATAAAATTAAATTACCATATGAATCTATTATGATAGCCACCTATGGATTTCCTTCCAAAGATGGCATTACCTAGATCTATCCTTGCTTTTATGCCTAGCTAGGGGCGTTAAACGACAGCGCTTGTTGGGAGGCAACCCAATTTTACTTTTATTCCTTGCTTTTTGCTCCTGTTTAGTATTAAATAATTTATCTAGCCTCTGTTTTGGTTGTGTTTTTTGTGTTTAATTAATGTTTGTGCCAAGTAGAACCATTGGGAAGACTTGGGGGAAGTCTTTTTGATCTTGCTGTAAAAAAACAGAAACTTTAGCACTCACGAGAATTGCTGGCATTTTTTATTGGAGAGTGATATTTAGTTAATTCTTTTTGAAGATGATTAATAGATAAATTACTCATGTCCAGAAATTTTAGAATTTTTGGGGTTCCAGAGGTTTGCGTTAGTTACAGATTACTACAGACTGTTCTGTTTTTGACAGATACTGTTTTTCGTGTGTTGTTTGCTTATTTTGATGAATCTATGGCTAGTAAAAGAGTTTATAAACCATAGAGAAGTTTGAATAAAGTAGGTTTAACAACAATATAAATAAAGAATGAGTTCATTATAGTACCTTGAAGTGGTGTTTTGTTTTCTTTCGCTAATGGAGCTCACGAGATTTTCTTGTTAAGTTTTGTGTTGTGAAGTTTTCAAGTTTTGGGTAAAGATTTGATGGATTATGGAACAAGGAGTGGCAAGAGCCTAAGCTTGGGGATTTCCAAGGCACCCCAAGGTAAATCCAAGGACACCAAAAAGCCTAAGCTTGGGGATGCCCCGGAAGGCATCCCCTCTTTTGTCTTCGTTCATCGGTAACTTTACTTGCAGCTATATTTTTATTCACCACATGATATGTGTTTTGCTTGGAACGTCTTGTATGATTTGAGTGTTTGATTTTAGTTTACCACAATCATCCTTGGTGTACACACCTTTTGAGAGAGACACTCATGAATTGGAATTTATTAGAATACTCTATGTGCTTCACTTATATCTTTTGAGCTATATAGTTTTTGCCCTAGGGCTTCACTTATATCTTTTAGAGCACGGTGGTGGTTTTATTTTATAGAAATAATTGATCTCTCATGCTTCACTTATATTATTTTGAGAGTCCTTTAGAAAAACATGGCAATTTGGTTTTAGGCATAATAAAAACATTCATATAAGTGCATTGAATACTATGAGAAGTTTGATACTTGATAATTGTTTTGAGATATGGAGATGGTGATATTAGAGTCATACTAGTTGAGTAGTTGTGAATTTGAGAAATGCTTGTGTTGAAGTTTGTGATTCCCGTAGCATGCACGTATGATGAACCGTTATGTGATGAAGTCGGAGCATATGATTTATTTATTGATTGCCTTCCTTATGAGTGGCGGTTGGGGACGACCAATGGTCTTTTCCTACCAATCTATCCCCCTAGGAGCATGCACGTAGTACTTTGTTTCGATAACTAATAGATTTTTGCAATAAGTATGTGAGTTCTTTATGACTAATGTTGAGTCCATGGATTATACGCACCCTCACCCTTCCACCATTGCTAGCCTTTCTAGTACCGCGCAACTCTCGCCTGTACCATAAACCCATCATATACCTTCCTCAAAACAACCACCATACCTACCTATTATGGCATTTCCATAGCCATTCCGAGATATATTGCCATGCAACTTTCCACCGTTCCGTTTGCTATGACACGCTTCATCATTGTCATATTGCCATGCATGATCATGTAGTTGACATCGTATTTTTGGCAAAGCCACCCTTCATAATTTTTTCATACATGTCACTCTTGATTCATTGCATATCCCGATACACCGCCGGAGGCATTCACATAGAGTCATATTTTGTTCTAAGTATTGAGTTGTAATTCTTGTGTTGTAAGTAAAAAGAAGTGTGATGATCATCATTATTAGAGCATTGTACCAGTGAGGAAAGGATAATGGAGACTATGATTCCCCCATAAGTCGGGATGAGGCTCCGGACGAAAAAAGAAGAAGAGAAAAGAGGCCAAAAAAAGAAGGCCAAAAAAAGAAAAGAAAAAAATGAGAGAAAAAGAGAGAAGGGACAATGTTACTATCCTTTTTCCACACTTGTGCTTCAAAGTAGCACCACGATCTTCATGATAGAGAGTCTCCTATGTTGTCACTTTCATAAACTAGTGGGAATCTTACATTATAGAACTTGGCTTGTATATTCCAATGATGGGCTTCCTCAAATTGCCCTAGGTCTTCGTGAGCAAGCAAGTTGGATGCACACCCACTTAGTTTCTTTTGTTGAGCTTTCATACACTTATAGCTCTAGTGCATCCGTTGCATGGCAATCCCTACTCACATTGATATCTATTAATGGGCATCTCCATAGCCCGTTGATACGCCTAGTTGATGTGAGACTATCTTCTCCTTTTTTGTCTTCTCCACAACCACCATTCTATTCCACCATAGTGCTATATCCATGGCTCACGCTCATATATTGCGTGAAGATTGAAAAGGTTTGAGAACATCATAAGTATGAAACAATTGCTTGGCTTGTCATCGGGGTTGTGCATGATCTAATTTTGAGTGATGAAGATAGAGCATAGCCAGACTATATGATTTTGTAGGGATAACTTTCTTTGGCCATGTTATTTTGAGAAGATATGATTGCGTAGTTAGTATGCTTGAAGTATTATTATTTCTATGTCAATATTAAACTTTTATCTTGAATCTTTTGGATCTGAACATTCATGCCACAATAAAGAAAAATTACATTGAGAAATATGTTAGGAAGCATTCCACATAAAAAATTCTGTTTTTATCATTTACCTACTCGAGGACGAGCAGGAATTAAGCTTGGGGATGCTTGATACGTCTCCAACGTATCTATAATTCTTGATTGTTCCATGCTATTATATTATCTATTTTGGATGTTAATGGGCTTATTTTTACACTTTTATATTATTTTTGGGACTAAAATATTAATCGGAGGCCCAACCCAAATTGCAGTTTTTTTGCCTATTTTAGTGTTTCACCGAAAAGGAATATCAAACGGAGTCCAAACGGAATGAAACATTTGGGAGCGCTATTTTTGGAACAAACGTGATCCAGGAGACTTGGAGTGGACGTCAAGAAACAATCGAGGAGGCCACGAGGCAGGGGGGCGCCCACCCCCTGGGCACGCCCTCCACCCTCATGGGCCCCTTGTTGCTCCACCGACCTACTTATTCCTCCTATATATATATATATATCCATATACCCCGCAAACATCCAGGAGCACCACGAAACCCTATTTCCATTGCCGCAACCTTCTGTACCCAAGAGATCCCATCTTGGGGTCTTTTCCAGAGCTCCGCCGGAGGGGGCATTGATCACGGAGGGCCTCTACATCAACTCCATGGCCTCTCCGATGATGTGTGAGTAGTTTACTTCAGACCTTCGGGTCCATAGCTAGTAGCTACATGGCTTCTTCTCTCTCTCTTTGGATCTCAATGCAAAGTTCTCCTCGATTCTCTTGGAGATCTATTCGATGTAATCTTCTTTTGCGGTGTGTTTGTCGAGATCCGATGAATTGCGGGTTTATGATCAAGATTATCTATGAACAATATTTGAATCTTCTCTGAATTCTTTTATGTATGATTGGTTTATCTTTGCAAGTCTCTTCGAATTATCAGTTTGGTTTGGCCTACTAGATTGATCTTTCTTGCAATGGGAGAAGTGCTTAGCTTTGTGTTCAATCTTGCGGTGCTCGATCCCACTGACAGAAAGGGAACCGACACGTATTGTATTGTTGCCAACGAGGACAAAAAGATGGGGTTTACATCATATTGCATGAGTTTATCCCTCTACATCATGTCATCTTGCTTAAGGCGTTACTCTGTTCTTATGAACTTAATACTCTAGATGCATGCTGGATAGCAGTCGATGTGTGGAGTAATAGTAGTAGATGCATGCAGGAGTCGGTCTACTTGTCACAGACGTGATGCCTATATACATGATCATACCTAGATATTCTCATAATTATTCGTTTTTCTATCAATTGCTCGACAGTAATTTGTTCACCCACCATAATACTTATGCTTTCTTGGGAGAAGCCACTACTGAAACCTATGCCCCCCGGGTCTATTCTCCATCATACAAATTTCCAATCTATCTTATTTTGCAATCTTTACTTTCAATCTATATCATAAAAATACCAAAAATATTTATCTTATTATTATCATCTCTATCAGATCTCACTCTTGCAAGTGGCCGTGAAGGGATTGACAACCCCTTTCTCGCGTAGGTTGCGAGGTTCTTATTTGTTTGTGTAGGTACGAGGTGACTCGCGCGTGGTCTCCTACTGGATTGATACCTTGGTTCTCAAAAACTGAGGGAAATACTTACGCCGCTTTACTGCATCACCCTTTCCTCTTCAAGGGAAAACCAACGCAGTGCTCAAGAGGTAGGTACGAGGTGACTCGCGCGTGGTCTCCTATAGTGTTAAGTTTTTATTGCATGGATAATTCAGAAAACAGACAGAAAAATACTATTTTTGCTTTATTAATATAAATAACAGAAAGTAAAAACAGGGTACAGAGAGTTGTGTTTTCTAACTTCATCCATCTCATGCTCATGAAAAGGAATCCACTAACAAGGTTGATCAAGTCTTGTTAACAAACCCATTCCGAATAACATGGAACCGGAGAAATTTCGAATAACACTATGTTAGCTCAACGGGGATATGCATATCCCCAACAATAAGAATATCATATTTCTTCTTGACAGTAGGAAGAGGAAATTCAAAACCTCCAATAGTGATTGTTGAAAATTTTCCAATAGAATTAATACTGTGGACTTGAGGTTGTTTCCTTGGAAAGTGTACCGTATTCTGATTACCATTAACATGAAAAGTGACATTGCCTTTGGTGCAATCAATAACAGCCCCTGCAATATTCAAAAAGGGTCTTCCAAGAATAATATACATACTATCGTCCTCGGGAATATCAAGAATAACGAAGTCCATTAAAATAGTAACGTTTGCAACCACAACAGGCACATCCTCACAAATACCGACATGTATAGCAGTTGATTTATCAGCCATTTACAAAGATATTTTAGTAGGTGTCAACTTATTCAAATCAAGTCTACGATATAAGGAGAGAGGCATAACACTAACACCGGCTCCAAGATCACATAAAGCATTTTTAACATAGTTTCTTTTAATGGAGCATGGTATAGTTGGTACTCTTGGATCTCCAAGTTTCTTTGGTATTCCACCCTTAAAAGTATAATTATCAAGCATGGTGGAAATTTCAGCTTCCGGTATCCTTCTTTTATTAGTAACTATTCCCTTCATGTAGTTAGCATAAGGATTCATTTTAAGGATATCAGTGAAACGCATACGCAAAAAGATAGGTCTAATCATTTCAGCAAAGCGCTCAAAATCCTCATCATCCTTTTTCTTGGATGGTTTAGGAGGAAAGAGCATGGGTTTCTGAACCCATGGTTCTCTTTATTTACCATGCTTCCTAGCAACAAAGTCTCTCTTATCATAACATTGATTCTTTGATTGTGGGTTATGAAGATCAACAGAAGGTTCAATTTCTACATCATTATTATTGCCAGGTTGCGCATCAACATGAACATCGTCATTAACATTATCACTAGGTTCATGTTCATTACCAGATTGTGTTTCAGCATCAGAGATAGAAATATCATTAGGATTCTCTGGTGTGTCTACAACAGGTTCACTAGAAGTATGCAAAGTCCTATCATTTTCCTTTTTCTTCCTTTTAGAAGGACTAGGTACATCTACAGTAGTTCTCTGAGAATCTTGCTCAATTCTCTTAGGATGGCCCTCAGGATACAAAGGTTCCTGAGTCACTTTGCCTCCTCTAGTTGCAAATCTAATAACAAAGTCATTATTTTTGCTATTCAATTCATTAAGCAAATCATTCTGAGCTTTAAGTACTTGTTCTACTCGAGTGGTAACCATAGAAGCATTTTTACTAATGAGTTTAAGTTCACCTTTAACACTAGCCATATAATCACTCAAGTGTTCAATCACATAAGCATTATGTTTCAATTGTCTACCAACATAAGCATTGAAGTTTTCTTGTTTAACAATAAAATTATCAAACTCATCTAAGCATTGGCTAGCAGACTTATTACGAGGAATATCACCTTCATCAAATCTATAGAGAGAATTTACCTTTACTACCTGTGTCGGGTTATCGAGACCATGTGTTTCTTCAATAGGTGATGAATTATGACCATGTATTTCTTCATCTGGAGGTAAATTGTTAACATCTTCAGCTTTTATACCTTTTTCTTTCATAGATTTCTTTGCCTCTTGCATATCTTCAGGACTGAGAAATAGAATACCCCTTTTCTTCGGAGTTGTCTTAGGAGTTGGTTCAGGAAGTGTCCAATTATTTTCATTAGCCAACATACTATTCAATAGCAATTCAGCTTGATCAACTATTCTTTCCCTGAAAACACAACCAGCACAACTATCCAGGTAATCTCTGGAAGCATCGGTTAGTCCATTATAAAAGATATCAAGTATTTCATTTTTCTTGAGAGGATGATTAGGCAAAGCATTAACTAATTGGAGAAGCCCCCCCAAGCTTGTGGGAGACTCTCTTCTTCAATTTGCACAAAATTATATATTTCCCTTAAAGCATCTTGTTTCTTATGAGCGGGGAAATATTTAGCAGAGAAGTAGTAAATCATATCCTGGGGACTACGCACACAACCAGGATCAAGAGAATTAAACCATATCTTAGCATCACCCTTTAATGAGAACGGAAATAATTTAAGGATATAATAGTAGCGAGTTTTCTCATCATTAGTGAACAGGGTAGCTATATCATTTAATTTAGTAAGATGTGCCACAACAGTTTAAGATTCATAGCCATAGAAAGGATCAGATTCAATCAAAGTAATTATATCAGGATCAACTGAGAAATCATAATCCTTATCAGTAATAAAGATAGGTGAAGTAGCATAAGCAGGATCATATTTCACTCTAGCATTCAAAGAGTTTTCTTTAAGCTTAGCTAATAATTTCTTAAGATCAATTCTTTCATTGCAGGCAAGAAAGTCTCTAGCAGTTTCTTCATCCATAACATAACCCTCAGGAACAACATGCAATTCATATCTAGGGGGAGAATCTTCATCATCACTTTCATCAATATTATCAGTTTCAATAATTTAATTCTCTCTAGCCCTAGCAAGTTGTTCATCAAGAAATTTACCAAGTGGCAAAGTTGTATCAAGCATAGAAGTAGTTTCATCATAAGTATCATGCAAAGCAGAAGCGGCATCATCAATAACATGCTACCTATCAGAATCAATAGCATGTGTAGGTGTCGCAAGTTTACTCATAACAGAAGGTGAATCAAGTGCAGAGCTAGATGGCAGTTCCTTACCTCCCCTCGTAGTTGAGGGAAAAATCTTGGTTCTTTGATCTTTCAAGTACTTCATAATGATAAGCAGATATAAATCCCAAGTGACTCAAAGAATAGATCTATACTCCCCGGCAACGGCGACAGAAAATGTTCTTGATAACCCACAAGTATAGGGGATCGCAACAGTTTTCGAGGGTAGAGTATTCAACCCAAATTTATTGATTCGACACAAGGGGAGCCAAAGAATATTCTCAAGTATTAGCAGCTGAGTTGTCAATTCAACCACACCTGGAAATTTAATATCTGCAGCAAGGTATTTAGTAGCAAAGTAATATGATAGTAGTGGTAACGGTGGCAAAAGGTAACGGTAGCAAAGTTAATATTTTTGGGTTCTGGAGTGATTGTAACAGTAGCAGCGGAAAAGCAAATAAGCGAAGAACAATATATGAAAAGCTCGTAGGCATTGGATCGGTGATGGAGAATTATGCCGGATGCGATCGATCATGTAACAGCCATAATATAGGGTGACACAGAACTAGCTCCAGTTCATCAATGTAATGTAGGCATGTATTCCAAATATAGTCATACGTGCTTATGGAAAAGAACTTGCATGACATCTTTTGTCCTACGCTCCCATGGCAGCGGGGTCCTATTGGAAACTAAGGGATATTAAGGCCTCTTTTAATAGAGTACCGGACCAAAGCATTAACACATAGTGAATACATGAACTCCTCAAACTACGGTCATCACCGGTAAGTATCCCGATTATTGTCACTTTGGGTTAATGGATCATAACACATAATAGGTGACTATACACTTGCAAGATAGGATCAAGAACTCTCATATGTTGATGAAAACATAATAGGTTCAGATTTGAAATCATGGCACTCGGGCCCTAGTGACAAGCATTAAGCATAGCAAACTCATAGCAACATCAATCTTAGAACATAGTGGATACTAGGGATCAACCCTAATAAAACTAACTCGATTACATGATAAATCTCATCCAACCCATCACCGTCCAGCAAGCCTACGATGGAATTACTCACGCATGGCGGTTAGCATCATGAAATTGATGACGGAGGAAGGTTGATGATGACAATGGCGACGGATTCCCCTCTCCGGAGCCCCGAACAGACTCCAAATCAGCCCTCCCGAGAGAGTTCAGGGCTTGGCGGCGGCTCCGTATTGTAAAACGCGATGAATCCTTCTCTCTGTTTTTTCTCCCCGAAAGTGAATATATGGAGTTGGAGTTGAGGTCGGTGGAGCGTCCGGGGGCCCATGAGGCAGGGGCGCGCGCCCAGGGGGGTAGGGCGTGCCCCCCACCCTCGTGGACAAGGTGTGGCCCCCCTAACGTGGATCTTTATTCCAGTATTTTTTATATATTCCAAAAATAATCTCCATTGATTTTCAGGTCATTCCGAGAGCTTTTATTTCTGCACAAAAATAGCACCATGGCAATTCTGTTGAAAACAGTGTCAGTCCGGGTTAGTTCCATTCAAATCATGCAAGTTAGAGTCCAAAACAAGGGCAAAAGTGTTTGGAAAAGTAGATACGACGGAGACGTATCATGCAGCTAGGAAAGCTTATGTGGAGGCTTACCACGATTGCATCTTGTTTGACACCACATACATGACTAACATGTATAACATGCCCTTTGCGTCGTTTATTGGAATTAATAGACACGGCTAGTTGTTCATGTTGGGCTGTGGCTTTGTTAGGCAAGAGATGGCATCGAGCTTTGATTGGCTGTTTGAGACGTTCCTTGAGGCGATGAATGGTATAGCACTGATCAACATCATAGCCGACCAAGACATTGCGATGGCCAAATCCATCAAAAAGATGTTTCCTATGAGTGTGCACCGTTGTTGTTGTTGGCGTATAATGAAGAAGGCACAAGAGAAGCTTGGATCAATGTTGGGGCGAAACCCTGGTTTGTCGTGTGATTTCAATGAATGTGTTGACTTCTTCTTGACAACAGAGGAGTTTGAGACAACATGGGCTACTCTGTTGTTGAGGTATGAGGCTATGGTTGACACCCACTTTGAGAATCTATATAACTACCGAGCAACATGGGTTCCTTGGTACTTCAAGCACCGATTCTTCCCTTTCTTGCAACCAACCCAGCACAATGAGGGGTTCAATGCTGTCCTTAAGCGATATGTGAAACCACATGAATCCATCTTGAACTTCATGAAGTAGTACCAGAAAATTCAAACACACATACTAGTCCGAGAAGGTGCCAAAGACTATACAACAAAGCATTTCCAGACTGAGCTATGGTCGTCTTACCCCATTGAAAAGCAAGCTTATGATGCCTACACGAGGGATTTGTATGTTAAGTTTCGAGCTGAGTTTGAGTTGATTGGGAGGTACAATGTACGGCCTCATGGTGCTAACTTGTATGAACTTTACCCCAACCAGGAGTGGGTTGTGAAGTATGGGTCTAGAAGCTATTACATGACATGTGAACCAAGTGCTGAAGACTATAGATGTGACTGTTGCAGAAAGGACAGGGATGACATGCTTTGCTGCCATATTTTGAAAGTTTTCATGCAACTGGGTGTTGATGAAATCCTTGGGAAGTACATCATTCGTAGATGGACACCCTTGGCAATACCTGATGCACCACCTGCTCCTGATCATGAGCTCGATGAGTTGCCAGCCCAATCAAAGAAAGGGCTTCAACTTCCAAACTTGCAAATGGATTTTGTAAATCTTGCTCACGTGGCTAGAGCATCTGATGCTGCTTCAGACATTGTAAAGAGACATATGCGTCTAGCACGATGAGAAATTAAAAATCTAAAATTGTCAAGGAAGAAGCAAATAGCAGCATCATCTAGTAGCAACCCTGGGGGGGGGGGGGCTCCACCAGCGCCAAGTTCTTCGGTACCATCAGGAAATGGTAATCCTGCTACGACAAGTAGTCGCAAGGCTAATCCACCTTCGCCACCACCTAATGGGCTTGTGCAAGCACCTCCTTGTCCAAAAAAACAACAACAGACTACTTCTGCACCGCATCAAAAAAGTGCAGCGACGAAGGTACCTAGCCCTATGAACCTGGTTTGCAAGAACAAGCACCTCGAGCGTCTGCACCATTTCAATAGGGGCCCACTCTAGTACACTACGGCCCTGCGCCTGCACCCAGAATGCCTGCAACAGCACCGAGGGGGGGGGGGTGTTCATCAACCCAGGGCCCTATTCCACAACCTAGAGAACCTACTCTACAAAACAGAGGCCCTGCTCCACAAAACATGGGTCCGCTCCACATCCCGCATGGGCTGCACAACGTCCCAGGGGTCCCAGAGGGTCTGAACAACAACCCAGGGCACCTGATCCCCCACGAATGTCGTATCTGCCACTAAACACAAGTGCTTCTTGTGGTGGGGCAATGGCATGGAGTGGCCTCGAAACATTGCACTCGCCTAGTGGTTCTGGCTAGCATGCCATACCCTCAACATTTTCCCAACAAAATGCAGTCCCGATGTTGGTTTCTTCTCCACACACTAGTGATGAACGTGTACAACTAGGTTGTGCGTCAGCTGGCAAAAGTCCTACCATCCCTCAAGGTGCTTCTGTATTTGATCCTAATCTTGTTTATCCTACTCCCATGACAGATCCTACCATTCCTAGAGACCCCCCAAAATCGACAACGAAAGGAAGATCAAAGCAGCGGAGGATTCAATCAACACTTGAGCTGCACCCCAAGAGGAAGAACAAGTGCAATTATTGTAATTCTATAGAACACAATTCTGCACTCTGCAAAACGAGATTGGTGTGATAGACATTGGGCAATTTTGACAAAGATTTGTGTATAAGATAGTGCGAAGAAAGAATTCTAGTAGAAGACATGTGTGTGGGAATGAAGTTTTTGTTTATGAAAGGGATGTTGCTACTCTTTTATGTCTATGAGCTACCCTAGGCTATCTTTTTTCAATCTAAGATTTTATGAAGATGATGATGATGATGTATTTTGGGAGAAGGTTGTTTTTGAAGTTCAACCTATGGTTTTTATTTTTGCAATCAGGGGGTTGTCTCCCTTTAATTACAAGCAACTCCCTGTGTGTTATTGTTGCAACTTGTAAAAAAGCATTAAGCAACTTGCATCATCTGATATGTGGGCAGGTAACTCCCATATGCTTTTGTTGCAAGTTGCATGAAAAAATTAGGCAACTTGCACATATTCTATCACTTATGCAACTAAGCCGTTTTATGTCTCGTTAAACTACCCTAACATACTCGAAGTGCGTTCACATAAGAATAGATTTCAATTTTTTATTTTTTAGCATAAACCAGGTAAAAAAAGCAACCTCTCTTTGCTTTTGTTGCAAGTTACAACTAATACGTACGTAGGAAACTTTAATTACTACAAAAGGCGTTATGAAACCTATTAACAAACCAAAAAATTTGAGTAGTACATGCAAATTAAAGAAGGTTTTAAAAAAAAACATGAGGTAAACTAACCCATGTTAATTTGAGGACGTCTTTCCATGGTGCCTTGTTGTGAATGGTGTCAACCCAGGAATTTTTCAACTGCTTCCTAATCTTTGGGATATCCTCATATGTAAAACTTGGAACATTGCTTGCCTCCCATCCATTAGCAATTGTAAGAGCGTAAACCCCGTAGTCAAACCTATACAGAAAAAATGTGCACAAAACACGAGTCATAGTTAACCTTTTTAATGACTGAGCGGCATGTTTATACACGTGAGAAAAAGATCTAGGGGCTTATGGATACTTACTCATTAGTTTGTCTAGGTACATCAATGTTCACAAGACCAAAGTTTTCCAAGACAACATGTGACTTGGGGCAGTGCTCTTCCCCCAGACTGCGGAAGCTTGCAACTATGTTCCTTGCACACCTATCAAGAGATGGGTTTTGAAGTGTTCTCGATGAATCAAGTACCTCAAACTTTCGGTCCCTGAGATTCACATTGGAAACCGAATAATGGTCCCTGTGACTTTTTTGTAGGGTCAATGTTCTCTAAGACAGGAAACATGATCTACATAAATGAGGATCGGAAAAAGGTGTTAGATAGTTGAAGAAAATGAGTTGGTTCTGGTTATTGGAGTTATGGTTCTGGTTTGTTTGTATGCGACTAATATCGTGTATACAGGCAAGTTAAAGTTGTTATGCAAGAAACTTGATGGTGGGGAGAGGAGGTGTGCTTGTGGTGACACATGACACAGAGTGTAAAAAAGCAATTATAAAACATCTTCACTAAAAAATCAGCTTTCATATACATATCTGCAACTTCTATCGTTGTGCACAAAAAAGGTAAGCTGTCGAACAAGCTACGACATTCCTACAAGTCAACTACTAGAAACAATTGTGTAAAAAAAGCAGTTAATGTGCACACACCAAAAATATGGAATGAGAGAAACTGACCATGTCTTTACGGTCCAAGCAGTTGGATTTATTGAATTTGGGTGCAATCTCTTTAGTCTTCTAGCAGTCCAGTTGTTGCATCCTTGTCTGATTTTTTTCAATAGTAGGATAAAAAATGAATGATTCAACTAACAAATGGCATGTGTGCAATGAAAAGAAAAATCTACATTGGCTGTGATATATCCTTTTCTTACCAAGAACCTAAGGGGCATAAGCACCTTCTTCGAGTCTGGTGGCAAGTTCATGATAATCGACAGTATGCCAATTTCAACAACATGTGACAGGAGGAAACCTTCCTTCTCCATTGAATTTGCGAGCTCCCTCACAGTAACATGGTAACTATTGTAGTCAATAACAATGGGGCTGGAATAAAACAAGGACAGGAAAAAGGAAAAAAATGAGATTCCCCAATGCATTGTCTTCTTTGTAACAAACCCTCCCCACCTCATCCAACACCCCTCCCCCTGCTGCTAGCACATATTCTATTATTGATTGAGTTGCCTGTACTACAAATTAAAATTGCCATGGTGTACTGTGGTGACTTGCCTCAAAATTGCATACAAAAAAACTGGTTAAAACATAAACGAGGTTTGCCTGAGCTAGAAAAATGGTTGAGACATCGTCGTACCTCGTATCTGAGTCTGGTGATTCTTCTTTATTTAATCTACCATGTAAAATAACCGACGAATATAGCCTTTTGCCTTCAGGTTTGCATCTAAAGACTCTCTTGTCATCAAGGTCCATGAATGGTGATCTCTTGCATGGTCCAGGCTTGACGATCCTTGTCTCATGTTTATGTAAGACTGGCTCTCCTGAGCTGCTACTACTGTAGTGCGTGCTATTTGATCCCACTTCCTCTTGTTTTGGAATTTTTTTCTGGTGTGTTGTACATAGATTGATCAACTCCTGCTTCTGCACAACCTGCAACATGCTCCTTTGCCTTTTGTTTATCTTGTGTGCAAACCTCATCAATGGCTCCAATGTCCCATTCAAAGTCATCATCGTCGATTTCTATGAAAGACTGCCATGCTCTTGAAGTTTCTTTTACATTGTTGAGTTCAGAAACAAAGAAACCACTATGTTTCTCCCCTTCATCTACTATAGTCGCTAGATTATCTATGCCAAGATCAAATGACAGGGCTGCGCAGTATTATGTATGAAAAGATTCTCTTCATGTGCCTTCAAACTTTGGTGCATCCTGCACTGGTAGAAAACTATCACAATGGCTGTTTTGAACATTCCGCTTTGCTGGATCAATGCACCTTGAAAAGAGCTCATTTATATCTAACACATTTAATTCCAATGCAGTGCTATAGTTGCTGTAGAATTCAAAGGGCGGACGGTTCTCCTTATTTTCATCAAACAACTTGAAGGGCTCCACATGAGCACTGTCGGCTTGAGAAACTGTTGTTGCATACACAGGCAATTTACCCTTAGCTATTAGTAGTTTTGCCTCTGAACTTGCTTCCCTCCTCTTTCTTATGCTGTCATCACTTTGCGCTGCATTGCTATTAAACTGCATGAACGATGGGCGATTAATGTGATCTTCATTCTTTTCCTCTTTTACATACTGTGGTGATACCTTCACGGGCTTAATTCCTGGAAAACAAGATTGTTGTTGACCATTCAAATCACCTAGTGGTTGCCTCGAAAACTGCTGGTTTGTTGTGCTTCCAGATGGTTGGGCAGCTTGCTTGGCTTTTACCGGCGCTTGTACTGAGAGCGAGGCCTTAGAAACTGTTTCAGTTGCTTCAAATCCACTTGAACTTCCTTGATTCTTGGTATTTGTATCCAAATGACACTTAGCATTTTCAAACCTATGATCTTCCTTTGTGGTCATTACAACATTTGGCTGCTGAACTTGACCGTGATCCATTAAAGCTGACTGCTTCTTCCTTGATGGTTGCATGCCCTGGTTGCTCCTCAAGTAGTTGACTCTATTTACTGTGGCTTGCCTTGTGAACTGCATGACTTGCCTCATGTTTGTGCTGAGTTGCCTAACGTTGAACAATGGTTGCATGGAATCTTGAATAGACTCCCAAAGATTGTTGCAACACTGCCCCCGCTGACACAATTCCTACTTCTATCGTTGGTTCACAACTTGCCTACTGCTTTGGGGCAGTTGCCTTTTGTTGCTCAGGAACTTGCCCAAGTTTCTTCATGGTTGCATGCCCTGGTTGCTCCTCAAGTACTTGAATCTATTTGCTGTGGCTTGCCTTCTGAACTGCATGACTTGCCTCATTTTTGTGTTGAGTTGCCTGACTTTGAACAATGGTTGCCTTGCATCGAATCGACTCCCAAACACTGCTGCAACAATGCCCCTGCTGACACAACTCCTGCTTCTATGGTTGGTTGTGACGCCCCAAGAACGGAGCTTCAGATGCCTTCCAGGGTTTCCGAGATTCGTTGTGTGATTTGTTTTTGCTTGTTGCATTCATCATGGCATCATGTGCATTGCATCATGTCATCATGTCTTTAATCTTTCCAACTCAACTAAATAAAGCATATGGATCTTTGATCAATTTAAATTGAGGGAATTCACATGGTGATTTCTCTATATAACATATCCTCCCAATATATTAGGGAGCTATAATAAATATTCTAACACACTTGCAAATATTGCCCATGTCTTTCCTATTTCAAGTTCGACTTCAAAACCTTGCCGACAACTCCTTCTCCTTTTATCGAGGTTCCTCCAAAAATCCTCATCATTTTCTAGGCACTTCATAACCCTAGTCCTAGTTCAAACCTTTTGTTTAAATTCAAATGAGTTTGAATTTAAACTTTGCAATCTTGGCCTTTTTCTATTTTCTCGGAACATGCACATTTTTGTGAGTCCAGGAAAATTATCCGTGTGTCCAACTCCTTCCCTTATCCTCCCTTTCTTTTCTTTCTTATCTATGTGCTGTTTTTTTCTTGAGAAGATAGTGTAGAGAGGAGAGACCCGAGCCCAACAAATTGGCCTAAGGCCCAGCCGCCGGCCTCCCTAGGCGCAACCCTCCCTCTCCACTAGGCACATCCTCCCCCGTCTAACCCTAGGCCTCACCCCCCGATCCCATCTCGCTCCCCTGCTTGTTCCCACCAACACCGTCAGGGAGGTGTTCGAACCCCATCTTCCTCATGCACTCGGGTCCCTCCTCGCTCGACGCGTTGTTAGAGAGAGACCAACGCCCTCCTATCCTCCCTACTCGCGCCTTCCTCTCACGCCGCCACCGTGCCATGGTTGCCGCCCTCCAGCTTCGTCACTGCTCTGTCGCGGCTACGCCATAGCGTCGTCCTCCGACGTCGGCGAGCACAAGCTGCCCCGTCACCCTGTACCTCGTCTGCCTCTGCTTCCCTCGACGTCGCGCCGGTGACCTTGGCCCGCCATGGATGGCCGGATCTGCCAAGACAGGCCTCCCTCCCTGCCCTTGGAGCCTCTCCCCACCGTTCCTGTGAAGTTCCTCACTGGAACTGCATCAAGCCGCTGTCCCATGCCGCCATGGCCTCCCTCCTTCCGCGCCTGCAGCGACACCTCCATGGCCGATGCCTGTTTGTCACCCCGCTGCCAGATCCGGCAATCTCCGCCCCACCGGGTCCACATCGTCGCCTCCATTTCAAACCCTGCATCACCAAGTTCTCGCATCACGCGACGACTCCCATGCTCCAGCCGCTGCTGCCTCCTTCGTCCATAGACGCATGCGCCCGCGCTGACTTGAGTGAGTCCAGCATCTTGGCCCAGCCGAGCCGCTGCTCTTAGCCAAGCTCGCCAGCCTACGAGGCACCGGCCTCCTCTGCTTCGCGCCTCCCGAGCAGCATCCAGGAGCCCGAGCTCCATCTTGTACACCGCGTCCGAGCGAGAGGAGCTCGCTGCTCGAGCATGCACCAAGAACCATGGCTTCCTGACCTCTTCACAACACGCGTGCCACAGTTGCCTACCGCCGTTGACGTCAAGACCATGGTCACAACCACCGTGGGTGCCAAGTTCCTCTTCCGGAGTCGTCAAGTGCACGAGGACCCTGATCCCGAGAACGACTACCACACCGGAACGCCAACTACATGGATACGCCGAGCTTCTCTCCGAATGTGTGTACGACTACCATAGCGCCGAAGACCTTGGATGCCCGAACGAGTGCTGACCGAAACGCCTAAGTACCACTACTTCCACGACAACCGTTGTTCGCCTAGTACACCTTCGGATGGCCAAGTTCCTCTTTAAAATGTATGACTACACGGTGTTGCGCCAAGTATCCCGATGGCCGGAGCCCTCGGATCCGTCAAGTTCGTCTATGAACCATGAACAACTACCGTCGACGTAAAAACGTGTACCACTACCGCCGCCCGAACGTCTACAGAACATGTACCGTCGACCCTCGAAGACCCGTGGACGTCAAGTTCCTTGTTTTGACCCCGAACACCTATGGAGTGTGAACATATATGAAGCGAGAACGACTACATCCACTACCGCCGTCGCGAGAACGCATAATTCCCTCTATGAACTTGATCCGTTCTGATAATGCACGCTTCGAAAGGTATAACCCCGAGACGACTGCCCGTGAACAAATGCATGTGTTGTATGAGATGCATGTTTGGATGTTGTATCCGCCCGTGAATGTTAGTTGTTTCCCTCGCTTGGCACCACCGTCGACCCGTGGGAACCCGGTAACCGGGAGCACCCCACCATCTCTTGCATGACACGCTCATGTAACTTTTCCTTTTGCACTGGTATCTCAATTGAGTTGCCGGATCACCGAAATGTTGCCATGGTAACATTTCCGTTTCACCGCCGTGGCACCCCTTTTCCTTCCGCCATGGCGACAAATGCCTCATATCTTATCATGTCAACATTTTCTTAAAATTGCATAAACTTGAACATGTCATCCGCATCATGATAATAACATTAAAAATGTTTAAATTGTTGCTTGCTTTAAATTGCTAAATGCATATGGGGATTTACCTGAATTGTTGTTTGTTCCGGCCTCATCTAAACTTGTTTAGATAGAGGTTTTACTCATGCTTCACCTCTTGCCATGGTTAACAACATGTAATTTTGTTGAGTACCTAACCGGGAGTGAACAAAATAATTGATGTGGTATTCCGTCAATATGCAACTCGTTGCATATTGAGCTCCACTTAATTTGTAGTTTTCTTTGTGCACTTTGCCATGCCATGCCTCTTTAAACCGGACATGCATCATACTTGGTTGTGCATCATGCCATGTTTATGTGATGGTTGTTTACTATGTTGCCTGCTTCTTTCCGGGTTGCATCTCTCGTTAGCTTCGGTTTCGTTCTGGACTTGTGAGGATCCGTTCGACTACACTCGTTTGTCTTCTTCATGGACTCCATTTTCTTCCTTGCGGGATCTCAGGCAAGATGACCATACCCTCGAAATCACTTCTATCTTTGCTTGCTAGTTGTTTTCTCTATCGCTATGTCGCGCTACCTACCACTTGTTATATCATGCCTCCCATATTGCCATGTCAAGCCTCTAACCCACCTTTTCTAGCAAACCGTTGTTTGGCTATGTTACCGCTTTTGCTCAGCCCCTTTTATAGTGTTGCTAGTTGCAGGTGTAGATGAAGTTTGTTCCATGTAGGAACATGGATATGTTTGGGACATCACAATATCTCTCTTATTTAATCAATGCATCTATATACTTGGTAAAGGGTGGAAGGCTCGATCTTATGCCTGGTGTTTTGTTCCACTCTTGCCGCCCTAGTTTCCGTCATACCGGTGTTATGTTCCTTGATTTTGCGTTCCTTACGCGGTTGGGTGTTATGGGAACCCCTGGATAGTTCGCTTTGAATAAAACTCCTTCAGCAAGGCCCAACCTTGGTTTTAACATTTGCACCTAAGCCTTTTTCCCTTGGGTTCTGCAGACTCAAGGGTCATCTTTATTTTAAACCCCCCGAGCCAGTGCTCCTCCGAGTGTTGGTCCAAACTGGGCGATGTCCGGCGCCCCCTGGGCAACCAGGGTCTATGCGAACCCGACGTCTTGCCCATCTGGTGTGCCCTGAGAACGAGATACGTGCGACTCCTATCGGGATTTGTCGGCACATCGGGTGGCTTTGCTGGTCTTGTTTTACCATTGTCGAAATGTCTTGTAACCGGGATTCCGAGACTGATCGGGTCTTCCCGGGAGAAGGAATATCCTTCGTTGACCGTGAGAGCTTGTGATGGGCTAAGTTGGGACACCCCTGCAGGGTTTTGAACTTTCGAAAGCCGTGCCCGCGGTTATGTGGCAGATGGGAATTTGTTAATATCCGGTTGTAGAGAACTTGACACTTAACTTAATTAAAATGAATCAACCGCGTGTGTAGCCGTGATGGTCTCTTTCCGGCGGAGTCCGGGAAGTGAACACGGTCTTGTGTTATGCTTGAATGTAGGTAGTTTAAGGATCACTTCTTGATCATTTGTAGCTTCTGGACCATGATTTGCTTCTCTTCTCGCTCTCTTTTGCGTATGTTAGCCACCATATATGCTTAGTGCTTTGCTGCAGCTCCACCTCACTATCCCTTTCCTACCCATAAGCTTAAATAGTCTTGATCTCGCGGGTGTGAGATTGCTGAGTCATCGTGACTCACAGATACTTCCAAACAGTTGCAGGTGCCGATGATACCAGTGCAGGTGATGCAACCCAGCTCAAGTGGGAGCTCGATGAAGATCTTGGTCGTTGTTTTGTTTTGTTTCCTTTTGATCGGTAGTGGAGCCTAGTTGGGACGATCAGGGATCTAGCATTTGGGGTTGTCTTCTTTTATTTTGTTTCCGTAGCCGGACCTTGATTGTACTCTGGATGATGTATGTTTAACTTGTATTTGTGTGAAGTGGCAATTGTAAGCCAATTCTGTATCCCTTTCTTATTCAGTACATGGGATTGTGTGAAGATTACCCCTCTTGCGACAAACCTACCATGCGGCTATGCCTCTAAGTCGTGCCCCGACACGTGGGAGATATAGCCGCATCATGGGTGTTACAAGTTGGTATCAGAGCTATCCTTGACTTAGGAGCCCGCTGCTTGATCGAATCGCTGATGTTGTTGAGTCTAGAACAAAATGTTTTGAGTCTTAGGATTATAAATATCAGAGAGTAGGATTCTTTTTACTCCTCAGTCCCTTCGTCGCTCTGGTGAGGCCTCCTGACGTAGAAGTTTTGGCTTTTCTCTCCTTAAATTTCATGATTTTTTAGGATCACCCGGGTATCTTGGAATTGTTCCGATAGTCTTGTGACAAGAACATTGTTCTTGGTGCCTTCTGACATTTAGGGGTTCTGGTAGTGTCCCGGGGAGTTGAGCTCCGAGGTGTTGTCGTCACAATTTTATCATTGCAGTTCTGGAATACCTGAGTTCGCCGACATCGAAAATCTCTTTTATGCAGTTGTTGGTGAGATAACCTCGACGCCACCTAGTACTGGGGCGAGAGTTTGGGAGTATTGCCATAAATCGTATAACAGATGCTTTTCGAAGGTTGAGGTACACGATTTCCGAAGTTTTCTTGGTTATGTGTTGAAGGATGGAAACAACTGGGTGTAGGAATTGTTAGTTTGGGTGAGATATTATGCTTCCCCTGTATCCCCAACACTTGATTGCATAACCATAAAGTTTCGGGAGTTTATAAGTGGGAATTCAAGTATCTCATAGGATATCTTTCCAACAAACACATGATACGATATGTGATCTATCATATGTTTGTTTACGGCTTATTGCAAGCCAATCCTTTGTTTTTGTTTTTGTTGTGGTATTCGAGTTGCTTCAATGTCAAGTGTTGAATCCATGCCTTTTCCTAAATGATGTTCTCATTTTTCCATATGGATGCTAATTTGGCAGGATCATCGAGATTGTCTTGTCAATTCTTTCCAACCGGTGCAATTCTCTTCAAGATGATCCTATCATTTTTCCTATTCGCAAGATCCAATCTCAATTTTCGTCAACGTTATTTGTTACATCCGTCCCAAGTTTCCTTTGTTTTTCCCGCCCTCCCACCCTTTTCCTGCAAGGAATCAGATGTCTTAAATCAAATATCCATTTTATTCATGTGAAGTCTCTTCGTTCTTTTCAGTCAATGTTCTTACCCGGTGGTTCTAATGAAGATGCTCTACAAGTTCATCATTCTTCGTTCTCTTTTCTTCTCCGGTGAATTCAATTCAAGCTTTGTCGATCATATCCTTTCCTTGTTTCAAATGCTTTACCATGCTGGTGCACCCCTGAATCGTTCACCTCTCGCTATTCATTTGTTCCGGAGTGTTGAAGATATCTCAGAAGATTCGTGTTTTCATTCCAACCCGTTCAAACTATTTTGAGGTGGTTATCTCTTTCAAGCTATTTAATTCAACCGGCGCATTCTCTCTTTTAAATCATTCCAACGGTGTTTCTCTTGAGTGGGCCCTAACCCACGTTTTTTTCTAGGATCTTAGCTAACTGTTCTAATTCTTCCGGAGTTAGTCTCAAATTCTTTTTTCAAGTTTGACGTAAGAATGAGTTATCATCAGTCAAATACCTTCTCCAAGATCGCATTCAAATTCTTTCATTATTGGCTCAACCTCTTCGCTTTTGATACTGCCGGAGTATCTAAACAATTCATGGTGGTGTTTCTCATTGTCATTCTCAACACTTTAAGAACGAAGAAGAGTTTCTCTCAAATCTTGGGCTGTTCTCTCGAAGATGCGTAGTTCAAGCTTGATGCCATCTTCACATAATTGTTTTTGATTGTGAGAATTCTTTCCACCTATCCGGAGCAATTCAAGATTCTTTTCAATTTTATTCTCCGAAGGCCACCATTTCGGGTTTATTCATACTCAGCTTTTAGCTTTTGTTCTCCAAATCTTACCGATGCATCATGCAAATATTCTCTAATCAGCTAATGATCTATTCGTTCTCATGTATCTAAATTCCTTCAAGGATCTTCATTCATTTTCCAATTCTTCCCGGTGAATTGTGCCTTTGCTATGTTCATTTTCAATTCTTACGGTGGTTCGTTCAAGAGTTCTCTTCCTTGGTTATCATATCAATTCATTTGTTCTTTCCAATCATACCGGCGGTTCGTTGAAGTCCTTCTCAAGTTTGCGCTATTTCTCTCTTAATCCTTTCTACGAGAATAAGTAGTATGCCAAATCCGTTGCTTGTCATCAATTTAAATTGGTGAAGGATATTCATAACATAATTCTTATTCTTATTTCCTTGAGATGAATTAATTCCTTCTTCCGGAGTTTGTTCATGAGGAAGTAATTCTTGGTTCCAGGTTGTTCATCTTTCTTTCCGGAGTTCTTCATGGAAGTTCTACACATGGTGGTTCGTCAAGGATTCCTTTCATTCTTCAATTGTCCTCAAGATTTTCTCTCAAAAGTTAAGATCCGCCAAGCTATACTGTCAAATAAACATGGTGTTCAACACATGTTTTGTTCTAAGGAGTTCAAGCACTATTCATCTTGCATTCCGAAGTGCAGTTCTTCCTATCTTATCTGTTGAAGTGGTGTTATGTCATTCTTGACAATTTATTTCATGTTTCATGATTCGCAAGTTGTTAAGAATGAGGTATTTAAACCCATCTTTTTCCTCCTTGGAGCTATCTTGGGTTAGATTTCACCTAAAGCCTTCCCTAAAGAATGTTGCCTATTGTGGTGTCTATAAATGACCCAAGTTCTTTATTTATCCTCCCGGTGAAATAAGTTTCTTGTCTCCTTGTTCATATCAATCCAATCTATTGTTTTTCGTTAGTGGCAAAATTTCACCTCAAGATTTTGAGATGTTTTCCATAAGCCCACAACAAGCTTACTCTTTTCGTTGTTGGTTTTCCAACAACTCTGTTCGACCCTTCTCCTAAAGATGCTTTTCAAGCTCATTTGAGGTAGAAGATGTTGTTTTCTCCTCCGTTCTTTGATTCCATTCTTACATTTGTTCCGGAGGCATTGTGATGTTGCTCTCTTCGACCCATCATCTTGTTTTGTCAAGATCATGTTCAATTCCGTCCATTTGCAGTTGGAGTGCTATCCAAATTATATCATTCTTATTCTTTCTCTATCTTGTTTTAACTGGAGTGTTGTGTCTATCATTCCTCTTCTAACCGGACTCTCATCCAAGTGCTTTCATTTTGCCAAGATCATATTCTTTACCTTTCATTTTCCAACCGGAGTGTTGTCATAATTGATCTTTATCGTTCCTTGTACATCTCGTTTCAACCAGAGCGCTTGCATATACTTCTTGTCCATTGCAACCCTTTTCTTATGTCTTTCAACCTACAAGGTTCTAGTAAGGTTCCTTGTTCCCCTTTTCTAATGGAGTGTTTTCAACTTCGTTCATCTCTGTTGTATTCTTTTCTCGAAATTGTTTAAACTCTCAAGGTTCGTGGTTTCACTCGTTTGTCAAAGAAGCAACTTAGTTTTACCTCTCCTCTCTCTCTTCCGTTTCTCTCCGGTGCCATCCTAGATCTCAGGACGAGATCCTCTCATAGTAGTGGAGTGTTGTGACGCCCCAAGATCGGAGCTTCAGATGCCTTCCAGGGTTTCCGAGATTCATTGTGTGATTTGTTTTTGCTTGTTGCATTCATCATGGCATCATGTGCATTGCATCATGTCATCATGTCTTTAATCTTTCCAACTCAACTAAATAAACCGTATGGATCTTCGATCCATTTAAATTGAGGGAACTCACATGGTGATTTCTCTATATAATATATCCTCCCAATATATTAGGGAGCTATAATAAATATTCTAACACACTTGAAAATATTCCCCATGTCTTTTTTATTTCAAGTTCAACTTCAAAACCTTGCCGACAACTCCTTCTCCTTTTATCGAGGTTCCTCCAAAAATCCTCATCATTTTCTGGGCACTTCATAACCCTAGTCCTAGTTCAAACCTTCTGTTTAAATTCGAGTTTGAATTCAAACTTTGCAATCTTGGCCTTTTTATATTTTCTCGTAACAAGCACATTTTTGTGAGTCCGGGAAAATTATCCGCGTGTCCAACTCCTTCCCTTATCCTCCCTTTTTTTTCTTTCTTATCTATGTGCTGTTTTTTTCTTGAGAAGAGAGTGTAGAGAGGAGAGACCCGAGCCCAACAAATTGGCCTAAGGCCCAGCCACCGGCCTCCCTAGGTGCAGCCCTCCCTCTCCACTAGGCCCATCCTCCCCCGTGTAACCCTAGGCCTCACCCCCGATCCCATCTCGCTCCCCTGCTCGTTCCCACTAGCGCCAACAGGAAGGAGCCCGAACCCCATCTTCCTCGTGCACTCGGTTCCCTCCTCGCTCGGTGCGCCGTCAGAGAGAGACCAGCGCCCTCTTCTCCTCCCTACCCGTGCCTTCCTCTCGCGCCGCCGCCGTGCCATGGCTGCCGCCCTCCAGCTTCATCACTGCTCTGCCGCGGCTACACCGCAACGTCGTCCTCAGACGCCAGCGAGTACAAGCTGCTCCGTCACCCCGTACCTCGTCTGCCTCTGCTTCCCTCGACGTCGCGCCGGTGACCTTGGCCCGCCATGGATGGCCGGATCTACCAAGCCAGGACTCCCTCGCCACCTCTTGGAGCCTCGCCCCGCCGTTCCTGTGAAGTTCCTCGCTAGAACTACGTCAAGCCGCTGTCCCATGCTGCCATGGCCTCCCTCCTTCTGCGCCTGCAGCGACACCTCCATGGCCACTGCTTGTTTGTCGCCCCGCTACTGGATCCGGCAATGTCCGCCCCGCCAGGTCCACATCGTCGCCTCCATTTCAAACCCTGCATCGCCAAGTTCTCGCATCACGCGGCGTCTCCCCTGCTCCAGCCGGTGCTGCCTCCTTCGTCCCTAGACGCATGTGCCCGCGCTGACTTGAGTGAGTCCAGCATCTTGGCCTAGCCGAGCTGCTGCTCTTAGCCAAGCTCGCAAGCCTGCGAGGCACCGGCCTCCTCTACTTCGCGCCTCCCGAGCAGCGTCCAGGAGCCCGAGCTCCATCTTGTACACCGCGTCCGAGCGAGAGGAGCTCGCTGCTCGAGCATGCACCAATAACCATGGCTTCCTGACCTCTTCACAGCACGTGTGCCGCAGCTGCCTAGCGCCATTGACGTCAAGACCGAGGTCACAACCACCGTGGGTGCCAAGTTCCTCCTCCGGAGTCGTCAAGTGCACGAGGACCCCGATCCCGAGAACGACTGCCACACCGGAACACCAAGTACATGGATACGCCGAGCTTCTCTCCGAATGTGTGTACGACTACCGTAGCGCCGAAGACCTTGGATGCCCGAACGAGTGCTGACCGAAACGCCGAAGTACCACTACTTCCACGATGACCGTTGTTCGCCTAGTACACCTTCGGATGGCCAAGTTCCTCTTCAAAATGTACGACTACACGGTGTTGCGCCAAGTACCCCGATGGCCGGAGCCCTCGGATCCGTCAAGTTCGTCTACGACCGTGAACAACTACCGTTGACGTAAAAACGTGTACCACTACTGCTGGCCGATCGTCTACAGAAGATGTACCGTCGACCCTTGAAGACCCGTGGACGTCAAGTTCCTTGTTTTGACCCCGAGCACCTACAGAGTGTGAACATCTACTAAGTGAGAACGACTACTTCCACTACCGCCGTCGCGAGAACGCCTACTTCCCTCTACGAACTTGATCCGTTTCGATAATGCACGCTTCGAAAGGTATAACCCCGAGACGACTGCCCGTGAACAAATGCATGTGTTGTATGAGATGCATGTTTGGATGTTGTATCCGCCCGTGAACTTTAGTTGTTTCCCTCGCTTGGCACCACCGTCGAGCCGTGGGAACCCGGTAACCGGGAGCACCCCCACCATCTCTTGCATGACACGCTCACGTAACTTTTCCTTTTGCACTGGTATCTCAATTGAGTTGCCGGATCACCGAAATGTTGCCGTGGTAACATTTCCGTTTTGCCGCCGTGGCACCCCTTTTCCTTCCGCCATGGCGACAAATTCCTCATATCTTATCATGTCAACATTTTCTTAAAATTGCATAAACTTGAACATATCATCCGCATCATGATAATAACATTAAAAATGTTTAAATTGTTGCTTGCTTTAAATTGCTAAATGCATATGGGGATTTACCGGAATTGTTGTTTGTTCCGACCTCATTTAAACTTGTTTAGATAGAGGTTTTACTCATGCTTCACCTCTTGCCATGGTTAACAACATGTAATTTTGTTGAGTACCTACCAGGAGTGAACTAAATAATTGATGTGGTGTTCCGTCAATATGCAGCTCGTTGCATATTGAGCTCCACTTAATTTGTAGTTTTCTTTGTGCACTTTGCCATGCCATGCCTCTTTAAACCGGACATGCATCATACTTGGTTGTGCATCATGCCATGTTTATGTGATGGTTGTTTACTATGTTGCCTGCTTCTTTCCGGGTTGCATCTCTCGTTAGCTTCGGTTTCGTTCTGGACTTGTGAGGATCCGTTCGACTACGCCCGTTTGTCTTCTTCATGGACTCCATTTTCTTCCTTGCGGGATCTCAGGCAAGATGACCATACCCTCGAAATCACTTCTATCTTTGCTTGCTAGTTGTTTGCTCTATCGCTATGTCGCGCTACCTACCACTTGTTATATCATGCCTCCCATATTGCCATGTCAAGCCTCTAACCCACCTTTTCTAGCAAACCGTTGTTTGGCTATGTTACCGCTTTTGCTCAGCCCCTTTTATAGTGTTGCTAGTTGCAGGTGTAGATGAAGTTTGTTCCATGTAGGAACATGGATATGTTTGGGACATCACAATATCTCTCTTATTTAATCAATGCATCTATATACTTGGTAAAGGGTGGAAGGCTCGGTCTTATGCCTGGTGTTTTGTTCCACTCTTGCCGCCCTAGTTTCCGTCATACCGGTGTTATGTTCCTTGATTTTGCGTTCCTTACGCGGTTGGGTGTTATGGGAACCCCTGGATAGTTCGCTTTGAATAAAACTCCTTCAGCAAGGCCCAACCTTGGTTTTAACATTTGCACCTAAGCCTTTTTCCCTTGGGTTCTGCAGACTCAAGGGTCATCTTTATTTTAAACCCCCCGAGCCAGTGCTCCTCCGAGTGTTGGTCCAAACTGGGCGATGTCCGGCGCCCCCTGGGCAACCAGGGTCTATGCGAACCCGACGTCTTGCCCATCTGGTGTGCCCTGAGAACGAGATACGTGCGACTCCTATCGGGATTTGTCGGCACATCGGGTGGCTTTGCTGGTCTTGTTTTACCATTGTCGAAATGTCTTGTAACCGGGATTCCGAGACTGATCGGGTCTTCCCGGGAGAAGGAATATCCTTCGTTGACCGTGAGAGCTTGTGATGGGCTAAGTTGGGACACCCCTGCAGGGTTTTGAACTTTCGAAAGCCGTGCCCGCGGTTATGTGGCAGATGGGAATTTGTTAATATCCGGTTGTAGAGAACTTGACACTTAACTTAATTAAAATGAATCAACCGCGTGTGTAGCCGTGATGGTCTCTTTACGGTGGAGTCCGGGAAATGAACACGGTCTTGTGTTATGCTTGAACGTAGGTAGTTTCAGGATCACTTCTTGATCATTTATAGGTTCTCGCCATGCTTTGCTTCTCTTCTCGCTCTCTTTTGCGTATGTTAGCCACCATATATGCTTAGTGCTTTGCTGCAGCTCCACCTCACTACCCCTTTCCTACCCATAAGCTTAAATAGTCTTGATCTCGCGGGTGTGAGATTGCTGAGTCATCGTGACTCACAGATACTTCCAAACAGTTGAAGGTGCCGATGATACCAGTGCAGGTGATGCAACCCAGCTCAAGTGGGAGCTCGATGAAGATCTTGGTCGTTGTTTTGTTTTGTTTCCTTTTTTTGACCATGTTGTTTTGTTTTGTTTCCTTTTGATCGGTAGTGGAGCCCAGTTGGGATGATCGGGGATCTAGCATTTGGGGTTGTCTTATTTTATTTTGGTTCCATAGTCGGACCTTGATTGTACTCTGGATGATGTATGTTTAACTTGTATTTGTGTGAAGTGGCGATTGTAAGCCAACTCTGTATCCCTTTCTTATTCAGTACATGGGATTGTGTGAAGATTACCCCTCTTGCGACAAACCTACCATGCGGCTATGCCTCTAAGTCGCGCCCCGACACGTGGGAGATAGCCACATCGTGGGTGTTACATTGGTTCACAACTTGCCACGTGCTTTGGGGCAGTTGCCTTTTGTTGCTCAGGTACATGCCCAAGTTTCTTCATAGTTGATTGCCTTGGGACGGTTCCCTGCCCTTGCTATTTTTTGCACGCATTTCTTGCAGCTCCTCTATTGTTGCTATGACCACCGTTGGCTCCAATATGAAACTTACGTTCTTTGTCTTCTTTGGTGGGAGCGGGGGAAGCTGCATGTGCCTACTTTTGACTTTCTTTTCACCAACTGGGACATATAGTCCAGTTAATTCCTACATCAATTTCAAGCGAGTAGCCTCAGGACACACATCCTGGAAGTCTGATGTGTACACCTGTTTCAATTCCAGACCACTGACCAGCTCTCAAAAAAGCTTACTTGCTTCCATGCAAGTGATGGCTCATCAAGAATGCTTTCACTTCAAACTTGGGGATGGTTGGCATTGGTGACTCTTTTTAAAAATCCATCATCACAAAATCTCTGATAGACATGGTACAATCCTCATCTAGACCTTTGGCTTTGTTGTCCCTCTTCTTCTGAATAATGTACTACCGTGGAGTCTCGCCATCATCTTCACTGTTTGTATTCTCAACTCATGCATCCTTGTTACACCTGTTGCCACCGTCGGAGTCACTGTTGTGACCTCCGTTCATGTCCTCATCGTCCTTGCCGTCACCCTCCCCATCATCCTTGCTATTATCTTTGTCATCCTCGTTATCTTCATCATCATCCTTCTCTTCATTCTCTTCCTTCTCTTCATCCTCTTCCTTCTATTCTTCCTCCTTCTCTTCATGTTCCTCCTCGTCCTTCTTTTTCTTTTCATTTTTAATACGATTTGCCTCCTCTATGTCTCCCTTTGTTCCATCAATTTCCAGTTCTGACCCCTTGTCAGCAGTTGCTGCATTCACACTTTCCTTGTCCTCATTGGTTGCTTCCACACTATCTACAATAATTTCTTCCTCATTCACATTGGGGCCGCTGTCTACCCTTATGGTTTCATCGCCATCACCATCGTTTGAGTCTCCATCACTGTCACTCCCATCATACTCATCCCCTCCATCATCAGATTCCTCAATTGAGATGCCATCTTCATTGTTGTCGTCATCATATGTTTGTATGACTCTTCGACACTTGGCAGGGACTCAGTTTCAGGGGAAGATAGTCCCCATCTCTTCCCGGAGTGTTGCTTACTTGTTCCCATGCCAGTTGGTTCGGTAGTCCTTGCCCCAGCTTCATCTTCGTAATCCTTCCAATGCCATGCACAAACTTTCCCACTAGATGTGACATTTCAGAACACATTTCGTGTACCAAGGCTGTCGACTTCATTTGTTTCTGCAATAAAAGGAAGAAAAACGCAAAAAGAAAGGAGGGATCAGAAAATATAGAATGCACTTGACCCCATTTATATATCTTACATATTTAGAAAATGTACAAATATAGGGCTATTAAGAAAGCAAACTACAGTGGACATGATAGGCAACTAAAAGACACACAAAAAACAACTGTGTCCAAGCCAAAAACCATGTAGGCACATAAAAAACAAATGCAAAAATGAGTAGTAAATGCAGGCAAACCAAAAGAGTTTTTGACCATATTATATTTGAACCAGCAGAAAAATGAATTAGATGTGTCAAGTTACAAAATGCCTAGAGATGAAAAAATAGTAATCAAAGTGATTTAACTTACTATTTTGTCGTACGACTCATGGAGTCTTGCTGCAACAAATTTCTTGACGTGATCCATGCTGCCAAATATGCTATCATCCGCACAGTGTGAAAATTCTATCTTCAGCTATTTAGATTATTGACCAATAAAAAATATCAAAGATAACCATGAGAGAAAACATGAAAAATTGACGTCATGCCTAAACGGATGATAAACATAATGTATGAAACTTGCTTAGAAACATTAAGAGACTTGCTAGTATTCAAGAAGGATACTTGCCTATAAACCCAAACAACACAAGCCCAACACCAACTCCCCAAACCCCATACCCACCTTGCCTCCAAAAAATGCATCTGCTAGCCAAAAACACAACATTTAGGCAACATGTGTAGAACTAGTCTTTATGGTTTGGCCTGAACTTCCCACGTATGCTTATTTGCTGTCTATAATTGGAAATGCACTGCAAATTTACTTGCTCATATATTATGTGTGCGACTTACTAATTGTTTACTATTTGAGTTGTCTATTGGAACTATTTGCAAACTGCCCAGCATGGTTACTCACTAGTGTATTTGGGAGTTGCCTACAAAAATACCTTTACAGTTGATGTCTTTAAAAAAATCGAAGTTGCTTGGCTGTTGATAGAAAGTTGCTAGTATCTTATATATAGTTGCCTGACCATGAAATACAAAAAGTGTGGACATTCAAAAAAAGCAGAAGAGAGTTTACCCGGAGCCTGCCATATTCACCCGGGCCCTTCCTATCCCCTTCTTCAAAACCTTGGCAATTAGATCTGAATTCCAGACTGACACACTTGGAACTAAGCTAGGAATTGGTTCATCGACGTCCAATGAGTCCACATACAACAACTGCACACAAAAGAATTTTTTTCAATTGTTGTTCGTATAGTAAAAATGGAAAAAATGATTACAAAATGCCAGCTTATGGTTCAACTTACTACAAGGTGAAACACACGTCAATAAACAACATTTTTCTTGCCACGGGACAACATGAACGCATCCTTCAATTGGTCGACCACGAACTGACAAATGTTTGTGCCTTGTATACCATTGACATCCGTCACAGCCGGAAGCTCTTTGGTGAAATGCTGAGACTGGTTGATGGTGCAAGGAAGCAAGAAAATGTAACCGCTAACCAAGCCCATAGGAAGTCATCACCATGGGCTCCAACCATTTCTTGGATCATTTTACATCATGCAGTGAGAGTTGGCGCATTCTTGCTTTGGATGTTGTAGATCCTGTAGAACTCCTTTGTGATTTGAGGCTGAATCTCGTAGGTCATAGCACACCTTCCTCCCCTGTTAGGTAGTCCCCATATCCTACAGACACTAGCCACATTTACTAGGATCTTCCCCCTATCTGGTATAAGAATCTACAACATCTCAGGTTCATAGTACTTCATTATCCAGTGACTGAGATCTTCGGGCATACTGTTGGCTGCAATGTCCAACAAACCTCCAAACTGTCTTTCAATGATAACCGCCTTTTGAACATGTACAAGAAGTTTATTCAGCTTGAAAAGCCTTGCAGGCGATGCCCTGTTTCTCTTATCCTAGGAGAAAAAACAACAACAGATGAAACATGTATATTTCCTGGACAATTAGGCAACTTGATAGTAGAACTTGGGCAAGTGTTGAACAAAAGTGAAGCAATTGCGTATTACCTCATTAGATCCGGTCTTTTGATGTTTTGCTTTTGGTGGTTGTTCCACAGCAGTGTCTTTCTCAACATTCCCATCACCATCTATGAAAACACTCGGATTGCTGTTGATGTCTAACAGGCGATTACCACGGGCAGCAATTTCCTTTCTTCCCCGATGCTGGTACCCAATAGTGGGTGTGCTTCTCTACCCTACAAAAAGAACACGTGGCAAGTTAAAAATGGACCTTAAAAAGCGAAAATCTAGATTGAGAAATTGTTTATTGAATCTTTTTTCGGACACACCATTTGATGATCTTCAATCGCATGAGAGGGATCAACATCGCAATTAACTGCATGATGATCTTGTTAAATGCCCTTTTTGCTTGGTCCATCCATTAGTTCCTAGTACACAAGAGGAAAATATTGCATTTAGATGACTTTCTGGATATCATCCCACGGACACTGGCAACTCACATACATTCTCCATGCAAGTAAACACAAAAAACCAGGCAACTTGCCTTCCAATGCGCACCAAAAAATAAACAATAAAAAACACTCATTTGAGGCACATGTTGTTGTTACACATATCCAGATGCTGGATCATGAGGCACATGTGGTTGTTAACATATCCAGATGGCTACAAAAACTAAAACATGGACAAAAGCAATTTTAGATAACTTTCTGGATATTGTCCCACGGACACTGGCAACTCATATACAAACTCCAGGAAAGTAAACACAAAAAAACCAGGCAACTCGCCTTCCGATGCGCATCGAAAAATAAACAAAAAACAACACTCATCTGAGGCACATGTTGTTGTTACACATATTCAGATGCCTGGATCATGAGGCACATGTGGTTGTTAACATATCCAGATGGCTACAAAAACTAAAACATGAAAACCTAGAAACTACCATACAACCTATAGGCAAAAGGGCCCTGGAAATCCTGGCAACTATTGGGGAAAACTGTGGAATGGAGTATCTTCTACCTCTCACCCATCGGCCTCACCGTGATCTCTCTCGCACGCGGAATAGACTGCATTACCATATCTCCATATCCCCTAGCCGCGTTACGAACCGAACAAATGGCGACCAAAATGCCTTGCCGCATCACACACTCATGCGGGGGAGTGAACCACGAGCACATCTACCAATTTCTACCGAATATATGAGCAAGGAATTGAGATTAGTAGGTGCGTGCTTACTGAGATAAACTGGAGATTTCGAGCGGCAGTTGCTAAGCGTCGCATCGCTGCTACAGCGAATCCACCACCACATGTCCCTCGCCTCCTCTTCCCCTCCACCACTCACCACGCCGTCAATGGCAGCCGCCGCGTCGTCGTGCGTGCTTCAATCGTCGATTTCTACAGACGCAGATGCTACCCTCCGATGCCTCCCTCGCCTCCTCCTCCCTCAACTGCCCCACTGCAATTTCGGCAACGGAGAATCACACTGAAAACATGCCGGCACAAATGATGTGGTGCGAGAAATCAGAGAGAGAGGAGAGAACTGCCAGCCAGAGTTGGGGGATTTCTGCCCTGGAGAGAAAGTACTCAGGCAGTTTTGAAATGCAAGCCGTTTGGGCATGGGTTGGGGGAGGGGGCGGCAGAGTGGGCTTAGTGGTGGGGCCAACATCGACCGGGGAGCAATTCGGACCAGGTAACACCTGACACGAGTGTGAGCGCACGATTTAGATCCGACGGCTCGCGATGGTGTTTTCTTGGGACGTCTAAACAGCAAAGCTTTGCTTTTAAGAATTCAGTTTATAAAATATATATGTGCAAAACAAGCCATATTCCGTTTTTTGGCATGTAGCCATATTCCATTTTCTGGAACACCATGACAAAGAGCGATTGATCTGCGAATATTCACATGTAAATTGTTTTTTACCACCAGTTGATTATTCTTGTTCACATTAGAGTAACTCCTGCAAAAGTCGTTGTAAGTCCTCGATCGCTCATAGTAATAGTGAGTACGGCAATTTGGATGAAAATGGCTGTCTAGCATAGTCGCCAACTCATCCTCGATCGACATAAATTTTGGAGGGCGCCCTAAATCGAGCCCGTGAGCCCTCATATATGACGGCTAATGATGGAGTGTTGCTTGCGACCGCTTCGGTCATCCCGAGTCCCTGCCGACAATGCCATATACTCTGCATCGACCCCCACGTCCCATTATGTTGCTCTGGAGTTGGGTCCCATGAATTCAACAGTTGTTATGCCTTTGGCGGCCGCCCGCCACCATCCAGGCCTCACCTCCTCCACCATGTCAGTGACAAGCCACGTGTTGGGTTGACAAACCCTGTGGTTTCCTGCCAATGCTGCACTGGCCCCTAGTGTAGGATCGAAACTAGGTCTAGAGGGGGGTGATTAGACTACTTGACCAAATAAAAATCTATCATTTTCCCAATTTGAAGTGTTGGCAGATTTTAGCAACTATCACAAGTCAAGAAATCAACCTACACATGCAATTCTAAGAGTGTAGCAGCGGAAAGTAAAACATTGCATATGAAGGTAAAGGGAAGGGTTTGGAGAAGGCAAACGCAATGTAGACACATAGATTTTTGGTGTGGTTCCGATAGATGGTGCTATCGTACGTCCACGTTGATAGAGACTTCAACCCATGAAGAGTAATGGTTGCGCGAGTCCATGGTGGGCTCCACCCACGAAGGGTCCATGAAGAAGCAACCTTGTCTATACCACCATGGCCATCGCCCACGAAGGACTTGCCTCACTCGGGTAGATCTTCATGAACTAGGAGATCTCCTTGCCCTTACAAACTCCTTGGTTCAACTACACAATCTTGTCGGAGGCTCCCAAGTGACACCTAACCAATCTAGGAGACACCACTCTCCAAAAGGTAATAGATGGTGTGTTGATGATGAACTCCTTGCTCTTGTGCTTCATATGATAGTCTCCCCAACACTCAACTATCTCTCTCTCTGATTTGGCTATGGTGGGAAGATGATTTGAGTGGAAAGCAACTTGGGGAAGGCTAGAGATCAAGATTCTTGTGGTTGGATTGGAATCTCTTGGTCTCAATACATGAGTAGGTGGTTCTCTCTCAGAAAACGAGTAGTGGAAGTGTAGGCACGTTTTGATGGCTCCACACAAAATCCAACAGTTACATACATTTGACTCAACTCGGTCAGACCGAATAGATGAACTCAGTGAGACCGATTTAGTTCAAAACGTGAACGTTATGAATCTCGGTGGGACTGACACGATTAACTCGGTGGGACCGATGTGCTAGGGCTAGGGCAAAACCTCATCTCGGTGAGACCAATTTCAGCAATGAGCAAACAGAGAGTTGCACATTTCGGTGAGACAAAAATAATTACAACAAGCAACAGAGAGTTTGCAAGGCCATCTCGGTGAGACCGAGATCCCGATCGGTGAGACCGAATTGTCTAGGGTTTCTGGCAGTGGCTAGGTTAAATGAATTCGGTGGCTCCGGATAGATCAAGCCGATGGGGCCGAGTTTGACTTTTAGGTTTTGGACATATGTAGAAATGAGAAAGTGGCTGAGGGTTTTGGAGCAATATCACTAAGGACTTTGAGCAAGTAGATCATTAAGGAACACCTCATCCCCTTTTAATAGTATTGGCTTTCCTATGGACTCAATGTGATATTGGGTCACTAAAATGAAAATGAAGAGTCTTGAGCCTTTGCCAATCTTTCTCCTTAGCATTTTGAAGGCTCCACATCTCTAGTCCATGCCATGCCAATCATTGAACTTTCTAAAATATTTAACTCGAATTGATATTAGTTCAATGAGCTATATGTTGTTATAAATTACCAAAACCACCCGGGGATTAGTTGCACTTTCAATCTCCCCCCTTTTGGTAATTGATGACAACATATAGATCAAAGCTTCGACAAATGATAATATGAATGAAATACATTGTCGCTTTGAGAAGTATGTGATAAGCAAGAGCTCCCCCTAAATTTGTGCATTATTTAAAATTTTCTTTTGACTGCAAATGCATAATCGATTAGGATCATGGGCCACTCTTCCATGTCACATACATCTTGGTGGAGCGCTCAAAATGATAAGATATAATGAAGATGCACTCATCACCAAGGAAAAACATGATTGATCATACACAAATACCATAGATATCATCATGCAAGCACACATTAAAGTATAGTATGATCATACACATGATCACAAGAGTATCTCACAAACAAGCACAAATATTGTAGCATGAATCAAACGAGCAAACGATCAAAGCAAACGATCAAAGTAACAAGAGAGGCAACAAAAAACAAAACACACTCTATCTCTCTCGAAGCCTAATGATCTATACAGTTTCTCCCCCTGTGGCAACAAGTTACCAAAAAGCTTGAAAATGCATAGTGCTATGCAACACTCTAGGCACGATCTCTGGGAGCTCCTGAAGTGGTCTTCTGGCTGGTTGCTCCGGTGTGCGTAGAAGGCGTGGAGAGGATAGCATCTACAAACGCTTCTGAAGATGTCTGAGGAGCTGGAGGAGTTGAAACTGCAGGAAAATGACTAAGGCAGTTGCTGCAGGTGCTGAAATGGTAGTCCTGGGGCACTGACAACTGGCACAGCTATAGACCTTTGTGACCTTGGCACTCTCTGAAAGTTGTTTGTGGTAGGTCTGTCACTCTTGTCCTCAACTTCTTCCTAGAGCTTCTCCATAGTAGTCTGGATCTCTGTGACCTTCACATCTAGATCATGGAATTTGGTCTCAATGATCCTCTCAAGACTTTCTTGATTCTGAGTCAGGGTGGCCAAGCCTTTCTCATCCCTCACATTAGCCTTTAGAAGATAACTAAGTTGATCTTGCTTGGTCTTGAGCATCACTTGTAAAGCATCTGGTACACTAGCTGCCTTTGCTACTTTAGTAGCCTACCCTCTCTCTCTCTTCTCCTGGGCTTTAGCACATGTTGGATGTGAGGCATCCATGGCAATCTCATTGTCCTCAAATTTTGGCCATAGTCTTCTTGACTCTCTCCTTCCTCTACTTTCCTCCAGCAGCCTTTTCCTCTCTTGGTTCAAGGGTGAACTCCATAATTTCTTGAGTGGAGGCTCTGGCTTTAGACATAGGATTTCTCTTGGCAGGAGCCTTCTTTTGCATGCCAGGCTTTGTGGTAGCAGAAACATACTCCTTCTTGAGCACTTTCTTCTTTGAGGTGACCTCCTCCTCAACTACAGAATCCTCATCCTCAGATTCTGAGGTTCTCCTCTTCCTTTGCCTAGTAATATCCTTAGGAAAGTTGCTTGGAGTACTTCTGCTACCATCATCATAACTGCTGTTGGAGGGACTAGTGCCCTCACTGAGATTCCCTTGCTCTTCAGACCTATTCTGACTATCTCAGCCCTCTGACATCTCTAAAACTGACCCTGTGAATAGATAGGTATAGGTAGAGTGGATGAACATCACAAAGCACAGCTATTTTGCAAAAAATATTGAGACATAAACTTAACTTTAGTTTTCTGCAGAAAACATTTAGGAGCTACCAATATGACAAACTCGGTGACATCTAAGCAATAACAGAATCTAAATATGTAGTTTTGGTCAGACTGAAATGCAGTTCGGTGACTCCGAGATGCTAGGGTTTCACAGAGTAAGTGATTTCGGTCACACCGATTAGTATGCTTTGGCCAGACCAAGATGTACTTGTGTAATGGCCTAAGCCAAATCGGGGAGACCGAGATCCTCAGATCAGCCGGTCCGAGATGAGTTCGGCAGAAACCTAACCCTAAGTTTTTTTTGCATCAAATCTATTCTAATGGAATTTTTCGGTGGATAGATTGATCTCATTCGTGGTAAGAATAATGGCAATGATCTTTGTGCAAGAATTGGAAAAGGAGAATGCACAAAGAGGTCGAGCTCATACCCTAACTTGGCGATGAACCCGCTACGGCGACAACGGCGGTGAGATTTCTGTTGACAGCGACAAAGACCAGCGGCAGGAGGACACTGGTGACGAGGAGACGATCTGGAGACCAAGGGGGCGGCAGAGCTGGGAAGCGCGGACGAGTGGTTTGGAGGTATTTCCAAAATTTCAACCGACAATATATATATATATATATATATATACCCAATCACTGTCAGTGTGACCGAGTGGAACGACTCGGTGGCACCAAGATGCAAAACTGCTATCAGTTACAGCAACTCAGTGTGACCGAATTGTTCAAATCGGTTGCACTGAGATGAAAACCTAGATCAACTTAATGAATTCGGTGAGACCGAGTGGGATGAGTTGGTCTGACCGAGATGCATTAAGAGGTTTTGGAAGTTTAAGCCCTTAACGAATTGGTGGCTCCGATTGCTTCTCACCCGAAGGGTCCAAATTTGACTTGTTCAAGCTATGGGATGTAGCACGAATAGAGTTTGAGACGAGAAAATCATAGATAGCTAGAGGGAGTACTTAGGCATTCTTGTACATCCATTTGGTAAAAAGAAAAACCAAACAATCAAAACAACAAATGGATGTCCTTGAATGGAGAAAATTATGCAACCAACATGCTCACACAATAAGATAGCAAATGAAATATGTGGCAAAGCATGCACAAACACTCTAGCATCTATCAAGCAATTGGCGATGACTAGGTCATCTATATATGAGTATATTGACTGAGGAGTCAAATGAGAATATTTGATGGTAGGTCATACTCATTGTTTAAGCACAAGTGGGCTTACCACTTTTACATAAAGCATTGTTGTGTTCACACCATTTGAGTTTCTTTTGCTCAATTCTTAGAGCAAAGCTCCCCCTAGATGTGATATCCCCCCTAAGAGGGATGCACTAACCTTGGGTTTTCTCGATGATGACTTCATGTAGATGTTGAAGATGTGGATGCTCAATGTTGATGTAGATCATTTGGAGAAATCCATTGGAGTGAGTTGCACTAAATACCTACATGGGTTAGTCCCATAAGGAACACACAAGGATATCGATATACATAGAGTGAAACACACATATGATGATGTCCATGAAAGCATTAGGTTACCTTGTCCCCTGTTTTACCAACAAGAGGGTTTGTGACTCCTTGAACTAGTGCAAGACATGGAAGTTGATTGCACTTGTCCTTGCCAAAATGAATATGAGTGAAGTATCTTGCTAGAGTCACCCTCAAGAACTCTCTAGTTCTTCTTCTTTGGGACCCACATCAACTTGATGGGAATCCTGGGAGGTGTAGTCGTACTTGATGAAGTAGAACTTGATGTAGTCTTGGGAACCCACTTGAGCAAGGCCTTTGGAGCTTATTCAAATGAATCAATCTCTTCTTGAAGCTTGTCCTTGCCTTTTAGCTTGTCGTATTGTGGTGGAAGATCATCTTGAGCTTGTGTTCCCTTGATAGAAGTAGGGTCATACTTCTCTTGTTGAGGAGCAAACTTCTCTTGGGGTATTGATCTTCTTCCCACTCAACTCCATTGACCATTGGCATTGAACTTTTGTTCAAAACGAGCACCTTGATTCTTCCGGTGCCTTCCTTGCTTGCATACAATTTCCTCAAATTGCTTACTTCCGGCAAGGCTCTTGTCTATAATTCCCTTTAATAAGCTATTTTATTTCTCAAGTGTAACTTGTCTAAGAGAATCATTAGTGGAATAAAGAGAAATACTAGACGCAACAATATTGGATTTAACATGATTATTGTTACTACTAGAAGAAGAATCTTTCTTGCTCTTGTTGCTAGATTTTACTTGTGGCATGTAAGTAGACAAGATTAAACGCTTGGCAATGTAAGAAGAACTTTTCTTACAAAGATCATCATTGATTGCTTTTAAGAACCCATGCTCTTGCTCTAGGTTGAGCTTCTCAAAGTGTAGCTTCTCATGAGTCTTTAAAAGCTATCGATGGTCCTCTAAGGTAGTTTCATTAGCTAAATTAAAAGTGTTTAGTTCTTTAGTTAGACGCTCAATCTCCTTCTTATCATTGTCATTCGTTTTATCTTGATTAGCATGATTAACGGCAGTTTCAACATAGTTCTCATCACTAGTATTATCAACAAGTAAATCATCTTCATCACTATTGAAATCAACATACTCGGGGTGTGATACCTTAGGGCCTTTAGCCATGAAGCATCTTCCAATTCCTTCATTTGGTGAATCGAATATGTCGTAGGATTTGGATGACGCAAGTGCAAGACCGGCAACACCTTCATCTCGAGTATATTCAGAGTCGGAGTGATAACTTCTCCCGGAGTAGTCATCGGAGTCGGAACTGGATACCCATTCACCAATGTGAGCTTGATCTCTTCGTCTTGTGTAGCTCTTTGATGACTTTTCCTTCCTTTCCGAATCCATGCTTCTACGAGAGGGTCTTCATTCATAACGATCATCTCTACTCCTTCTCTCTCTTGGACGTGATTCCTCTATTTTACTTCTCCTTTTAGATGAGTCTTATCTTCTTTTGGGAGTCGTACACTCACTAGAGTAGTGTCTGGGTTTTCCACAATTGTAGCAATTGCGATCATGACTAGAAGACCTTTTTTCATTGTAGGACCTTGACTTGGAACTTCTCTCTTTGCTTCTACTCTTGTAGAACTTGTTGAAGTTCTTCACCATTAAGCTCAATTCTTCATTGAAGGCTTGTTTCTCACTTGATGTTGTAGTAACATGATAACCCACAAGTATAGGGGGTCGTTTGTGGCCTTCTTCGATAAATAAGAGTGTCAAACCCAACGAGGAGCTAAAGGCAGAACAAATATTCCCTCAAGGTCTATCGACCACCGATACAACTCTACGCACACTTTAACGTTTGCTTTACCGGAAACGAATATGAAACTATTTGGCAAGAATAAAACTACGAGTACTTTGTGAGAATAATACTATGGATAAATTGGAAGGTAATAAAAATGGATAGCTTTTGTCAACAAGAAAGTCATTTGTCCCTAGGTAATCAATAAGAAGTACCGTTAATCATTCTTGCAATTTTACATGAGGTAGAGGCATGAGCTAACGTAATTTCTCTACTTGGATCATATGCACTTATGATTAGAACTCTAGCAAGCATCCGCAACTACTAAAGATCATTAAGGTCGTGAAATCCAACCATAGCATTAAGTATCAAGTCTTCTTTATCCCATACGCAACAACCCACCTACTCGGGTTTAAGCTTCTGTCACTCTCGCAACCCACCATAAGCAAATCATGAATGTATTGCAACACCCTACAATGGGGACCCCTCATGTTTGCGTGAGATGGACGACACCGTAGGATAGCACCATAAATAAAATATACTATAATACCAACCAATATCATGATTAACCCACAGGACAAAACAGATCTACTCAAACATCATAGGATAGCCAAATATAATTGGGAAATAATATATGGAGTTGAGCACCATGTTTAAGTAGAGATTACAGAGGGGAGAAGGGGTGTTACACCGCTGCATAGAGGGGGAGAAAGTTGGTTTTCACAGTAGCAAGATTGTTGATGAAGATCCCCGTCATGATCCTAGCCCCGGCGACGTTCCGACGCCACCGGGAGAGAGGGGGCGAGAGCCCCCCTCATTTTCTCCTTCCTTTCACTCCCCATTAGATGGGATGAGAGTTCCCCCTCTGGTCCATGACCTCCATGGCGGCGGAGGGGCGGGAGCCCCTCCGAGATTGGATCTCCCTCTCTGTTCTCTTTTGTTTCTCGCTCACCTTAGATCTGGCCGAAAACCATTTCTTATATTCAGGGAGATCCATAACTCCGATTGCGCTGAGATTTTAACACAATTTTTCTACAAATATAAGCTTCCTTGCGCCCAAAGTAGAGCTCCAACCGACATTCGAGGAGGGCACAACCCACCACCATGCTCCAGGGCCCTCGGGCGCGCCCTGGTGTCTTGTGGGTTGTGTGGGCCTCTGTTTAATGTGATTCCAAGTCCCAAAAATCACATAATATTCCAAAATAATTCTCCGTAAAATTTTATTGCATTTGGACTTCGTTTGATATGGATTTTCTGCGAGACAAAAACCATGCAAAAAACAGGAACTAGCGCTGGGCACTGGATTAATAGGTTAGTCCAATAAATCATATAAAAAGTTGCGAGAAATATGTGAAAGTTGTATAATATTGGCATGAAAATATCGAAAATTATAGATACGACGGAGATGTATCAGGGCATCACATGAAGCTTTGTAAGCACCACTAGACTTGTTGTGAAGCTCTTCCTTATCCTTGAGTGACATCTCATGAGCAACAATCTACCAATGACTTCCGTTGGCTTGAGATCTTTGTAACTGGGCATCATTTGGATCAAGGTTCACACGGTATCATATTTTCCATCCAAGGCTCTTAGGATCTTATTGATGATGAATCTGTCGGTCATCTCTTTTCTTCCTAAGCCGGCAATCTCATTTGTGATGAGAGCAAGCCTAAAGTACATTTTAGCGACTCCTTCACCATCCTTCATTTTGAACTTGTCAAGTTGACTTTGAAGCACATCCAATTTGGATTCCTTGACAGACTTGGTACCTTCGTGCATATCAACCAAAGTATCCCAAATTTACTTTGCATTCTCAAGGCGGCTGATTTTGTTGAATTCTTTGGGGCACAATCCATTGAAAAGAATATCGCAATATTGAGCATTGTATTGCAACATCTTCAATTATTCCGCGGACACTTCACGATCCGGTTCTCTTCCATCCTGGCAGTATTCACCTTGCAAGCCAATACGCACAATAGCCCAAACGGCGGGGTTATGACCAATAATATGCATTTTCATCTTATGCTTCCAACTAGAAAAATTAGTACCATCAAAGTAAGGACCTCTATGGTGGTAATTTCCCTTGCTAGACGCCATACTCTCCAAGGTCGTGAAACCAAGGCTATGATCACCAACGCTATGGAAATCAAGGAAAATGGAGACCAAAGCTCTGATACCAAGTGTAGGGTCGAAAGTAGGTCTAGAGGGGGTGATTAGACTACTTGACCAAATAAAAATCTAACATTTTCCCAATTTGAAGTGTTGGCAGATTTTAGCAACTATCACAAGTCAAGCAATCAACCTACACATGCAATTCTAAGAGTGTAACAGCGGAAAGTAAAACATTGCATATGAAGTTAAAGGGAAGGGTTTGGAGAAGGCAAACACAATGTAGACACGAAGATTTTTGGCGTGGTTCCTATAGGTGGTGCTATTGTAAGTCCACGTTGATGGAGACTTCAACCCACGAAGGGTAACGATTGTGCGAGTCCACGGAGGGCTCCACCCATGAAGGGTTCATGAAGAAGCAACCTTGTCTACCCCACCATGGACATCGCCCATGAAGGTCTTGCCTCACTCGGGTAGATCTTCACGAAGTAGGCGATCTCCTTGCCCTTACAAACTCCATGGTTCAACTCCACAATCTTGTCGGAGGCTCCCAAGTGACACCTAACCAATCTAGGAGACACCACTCTCCAAAAGGTAATAGATGGTGTGTTGATGATGAACTCCTTGCTCTTGTGCTTCAAATGATAGTCTCCCCAACACTCAACTCTATCCCACTGATTTGGCTATGGTGGAAAGATGATTTGAGTGGAAAGCATCTTGGGGAAGGCTAGAGATCAAGATTCTTGTGGTTGGATTGGAATGTCTTGGTCTCAACACATGAGTAGGTGGTTCTCTCTCATAAAATATGTAGTGGAAGTGTAGGCATGTTCTGATGGCTCTCTCTCAAATGGAGAATGGGGTGGAGGGGTATTTATAGCCTCCACACAAAAACCAACCGTTACACACATTTGACCCAACACGGTCAGACCGAATAGAAGAACTCAGTGAGATCGATTTAATTCAAAATGTGAACATTAGGAATCTCGGTGGGACCTACACGATCAACTCGGTGGGACCGATGTGCTAGGGTTAGTGCAAAACCTCATCTCAGTGAGACCGATTGCATAAACTCGGTGAGACCGATTTCAGCAATGAGCAAACAAAGAGTTGGTCAAGCAAACTCAGTGGGACCGATTGCACATATCGATGAGACCGAAATAATTACAACAGGAAACACAGAGTTTGCAAGGCCATCTCGGTGAGACCGAGACCCCGATCGGTGAGACCGAATTGTCTAGGGTTTTTGGCAGTGGTTAGGTCAAATGAACTCGGTGGCTGCGGATAGATCAAACCGATGGGGCCGAGTTGGACTTTTAGGTTTTGGACATATGTGGAAATGAGAAAGTGGATGAGGGTTTTGGAGCAATATCACTAAGCACTTTGAGCAGGTAGATCATTAAGCAACACCTGATCCCCTTTTAATAGTATTAGCTTTCCTACGGACTCAATGTGATCTTGGATCACTAAAATGAAAATGAAGAGTCTTGAGCCTTTGCCAATCTTTGTCCTTAGCATTTTGAGGGGTCCAAATCTCTAGTCCATGCCATGCCAATCATTGAAATTTCTGAAATATTTAACTTGAATGGATATTAGTTCAATGAGCTATATGTTGTTATGAATTACCAAAACCACCCAGGGATTAGTTGCACTTTCACCTAGTGAAGAGACTGAATGTAACACCCCGAGAATCATGCTACAGTAACCTCCCCTTAATGTGCCATGTCATCATATTTTACTAAGCCAATTTGCCACCTAATAAAAATCAAACAATAATTCAAATTGAAATACAAGTCAAATTATTAATTCTTCAAACTGCAAAACTAAAGTGTTCATAATTTTGCGAATATTCACTGAGGAATTATCATGTAGAAACCAACATTATTTGACTCATAGATACATTGCTAGGATTTAATAAATGGTCCAACAGCATTAAAATAAGCCATTTTCATTTTAAACAATTAGTCTAACTTTTCTGAATATTCTGAAACTTTTTGTGCTAGCTCAAAATAATATCTATAATTTATGTGCCAAGTTTAAGTGCAACAAAATTCATTTGATAGAAACAGAAAATGCAGAACGGAAAAGACAAATGAAAACATAAAAAGATAAAAGCAAAAAAGAAAATGGGAAACCCCCTGCTCACTTTAGCCTCGCACGTACACTGTACCAGGCCCAACCCACCTCGCGGGCCATTTCTCCTACCTCTCGTAGGGGAGAGGCAGAGGCCATGTCGTGGCGGCCATCCGCGGCCACCACAATCAGATTGCCAACGCGTGGCACTATAGGGCCTCATGGAGAGGATAAGGGTTTCACACTCGAGCCCCCAGGACAAACCCTAGCCTTCCCCATTCCCTCGCTCTCTCTCTCTCTCAAATATTTTTTCTCGTGCCCATGCTGCTCACCATGGTGGTCGTCTTTGTCGCGGCCACTGGCCTCGTGATTCATCTCCAACATATCTATATATTTTTTTATTATTCCATGCTGTTATGTTATCAATCTTGGATGTTTTATGTTCCCAATGCCAGTTGTAGTTTTCTGCTTGTTTTTTACTTTGCAAAATATCAATACCAAACGAAGTCTAAATGCCACAGATCTTTTTGGAGATTTTTTTATGGATAGAAGACACCTAGGGAGCCAAAGGAGCACACGAGAGGAGCCCCGTGGAGCCCAGGGGATGCTTCTCCACTGACCTGCACCTCTATAAATACTCTAAAATGCCCAAAACCCTAGGGGAGTCGACGAAACACAATTCCAGCCGCCACAAGTTCCAGAACCACGAGATCCAATCTAGAGGCCTTTTTCGGCACTCTGCTAGAGGGGACAACAATCACGGAGGGGTTCTTCATCATCCTTGTTGCCCCTCCAATGATGCGTGAGTAGTTTACCACATACCTACAGGTCCGTAGATAGTAGCTAGAAGGCTTCTTCTCTCCTTTTAATCTTCAATACAATGTTCTTCTCGATGTTCTTGGAGATCTATTTGATGTAACTCCTTTTTGCGGTGCATTTGTTGGGATCCGATGAATTGTGGGTTTATGATCAGTTCTATCCATGAATATTATTTGAGGCCTTGCTGAACTCTTTTATGCATAATTGTTATAGCCTCGTATCTCTTCTCCAAAATTTTGGTTTGGTTTGGCCAACTAGATTGATTTTTCTTGCCATGGGAAGAGGTGCTTTGTGATGGGTTCGTTCTTGTGGTGCTCAATATTAGTGACAGAAAGAGACATGACACACATGTATCGTTGCCATTAAGGGTAAGAAGATGGGGTCTATTCCTACATGAATAGATCTTGTCTACGTCATGTCAACGTTCTTGTTGCATTACTCCGTTTTCCCATGAACTTAATACACTAGATGCATGCTGGATAGCAGTCGATGTGTGGAGTAATGGTAGTAGATGCAGACAGGAGTGCGTCTACTAATCTTGGAAGTGATGCCTATATACATGATCATTTCCTTGGATATCGTCATGATTGTTCGCTTTTCTATGAATTGCCCAACAGTAATTTGTTTACCCACCGTATGCTATTTTCTCGAGAGAAGCCTCTAGTGAAAACTATGCCCCCGAGCCTATTTAGTATCATATTAAATCCAAAAATACCTTGTTGCACCTTTTTATTTCTTTCTTTATTTTTTGTTTTAGTTAGAACATTTATCAAATCTTATACTCCCTTTGTTCCTTTATCTAAGGTGTATTATTTTTGGCATGGTGATCGAGCCACATAATTATAGATGTGTTAGGACAAAATTACTCTTGGCAAATTTATTGGTTAGTGGCAAGTAAATCAGTTAGTCCAGGAAACTAAGAGATACATGCAATCGACATAGAGATAGTTTCCTTCTTTTGCTATAAAGAGAGATACAAACAATCAGGAGAGAGATAGTTTCCTTTTTCTAGAGGGCTAACAAGGGAATTATGAGGATTTAGAAGAAATGCAACTTACATTCTGGAATTTTATCAAAAAATACACCTTATATAAAGGAAAGGAGGGAGTACAATTTAATCTATCTCAATATAGAGGAGGGATTGACAACTTTTTTTCCTCTAACGCATTGGGTTGCAAGTCTTTGTTGTTTGTGTGGAGGTGTTGTTTACATAGTGTTGCTTAGTTCTCCTACTATATTGATAACCTTGGTTTCATAAATGATGCAAATACTTACCTTTGTTGTGCTGCATCATCCTCTCATTTTTGAGGAAATACCAACGCAGATACAAGCAATCACCTCGCCGACAACCGGGAGGATGTGCATGAGGTCCCTCGTAGTCGTCCACTCCGCATGCACCCACTGGATGGAGCTGAGCCATCACATCAACGTTGCCATCGTCCCGCCTTCACCACCACGGCCGCCACCATTCATCATCAGATTCGCCTGTTAGGGAACACAGTAATTTCAAAATTTTCCTACGCACACGCAAGATCTATCTCGGTGATGTATAGCAACAAGAGGGGAGAGTGTTGTCCACGTACCCTCGTAGACCGAAAGCGGAAGCGTTATGACAACGCGGTTGATGTAGTCGTATGTCTTCACGATCCGACCGATCCTAGCACCGAAGGTACGACACCTCCGTGATCTGCACACGTTCAGCTCGGTGACGTCCCACGATCTCTAGATCCAGCTGAGGTCGAGGGAGAGTTTCGTCAGCACGACGACGTGATGATGGTGATGATGATGTTACCGACGCAGGGCTTCGCCTAAGCACTACAACGATGTGACCGAGGTGGAAATCTGTGGAGGGGCGCACCGCACACGGCTAAACAATCAACTTGTGTGTTCTAGGGTGCCCCCTGCCCCCGTATATAAAGGATCAAGGGGGAGGCCGAACGGCCCTATAGGGGCGCGCCCCAAGTAGGATTCCTACTAGGGATAGGAATCCTATTCCTAGTAGGTGAGGGAGTCCTGGATTAGGGGGTCTACGGATAGCCGGACTATATCCTTTGGCCGGACTGTTGGACTATGAAGATACAAGATTCACTACAATAAAAGGACACATCCATGACATTTTGGGCCGAACAATTTTTTTTCTGTCATACATATGACACTTCCATGACGATAATTGTGACAAAAGCCGGTATCATCATAGATGTGGTGGGCTCCTACTTCTATGACAAAAAATCATGACAGAAAATGGGCTTTTCGTCCTGGGCGGGCCGGAGACGCAGCTGCATGACATTCTTTGGGCCGTCCATGACGGAAAAAACCGTGGTAGAAGCAAGGGCGAGGACAATTTCGGGGAGTTCCCGGTTACGGTGGGAGGTCGGGGGCCAAGCGATGCGTGTTTCTCTCGTACACGTACGCGCGTGTGTGTGAGGGGTTGGCTCTAACTGAACCCGAGCGAGGCGTTGGGCTCTAACTGAACCTGAGCGATTGCACTGTAGGCTAAGCATTACTGAACCCGAGCGATCGATCGATGGCTGTTAACTGAACTTGATCGAGCGATTCCTTCGCTACTGCTGCTAATTGAAGCCGATCGATGCTGCCTCTGGATGAACAGTGAGCGTTGCGGGGGGGGGGGGGCGTGGATGAACAGTTCTCGGTGGGGGTGGATGAACAGGACCCCGTGGTGTTTGCCTCTGGATGAACAGGACCCCGATCGATCAAGCTGGTTGGGGCTGGATGAACAGGACCCCGTGGAGGGCTGGATGAACAGGACCACCCCGTGGAGGGCAGGATGAATAGTAGACAGTGGAGGGCAGGATGAACAGTAGCCCATGGAGGGGTGGTTGAACAAGAGCCCGTGGAGAGGGCTGGTTGAACATTAGCCGGTGGAGTAGCGCACGGTGGAGGCTGGATGAACAGGAGCCTGTGGATGAACAGTCGCAGGTGGAGGCTAGAGGAGGTCGATGATGGATGAACAATAGCTCGTGGAGGCTGGAGGGGGTCGACAGTGGAGATGAACAATATCCCGTGGAGTCCCGTTTTGCGGTACGCCACACCCCTCCCGATGAACAGGACCCCCGTTTCGACCGTAGCGCTCCAACACAAGTCCGTTTCGTCTGTTTTGCGGTACGCCACACCCCTCCCGATCAACAGGACCCCCGTTTCGACCGTAGGAGGTCCGTTTCCTCCGTTTTGCGGTATGCCAGACCCCTCCCGATGAATAGGATCCCGTTTCGAATGTGGCCGATCGAACACAAGGCCATTTCCTCCGTTCTGCGGTACGCCAGGCCTCGTTTCCATCGCCTGTTCCGTCCAAGCCCTCTCGATGAACACGACGCATTCCGTTGCCTCCCCATGAACACGACGCATTCCGTTGCCTCCCCATGAACACGACGACGATGCTGTTTCTCCATTCCGACCCAGCCATGTACACGAGCCCTGGCCGTACGTATGCGCGAGTAGGCGTTCGAGACCCCGCCCGTATGTACACATACGTGGCCGTATTTTCTTTATTGCACCCTGGCCGCTGTACGTACGTGTACATGCTATGTGCGCGCCTCTACTACGACACGTGCGCGCCTCTACATCGACTAGTATATATGTACGTACACGTTCGCGACCAGAATGACAACACTACGTACGCTTCGACCAGGTGGGTCCCGACTATCAGGCACTTCCTTGCGTGCGAAGATGTAGCTGGTGGGTCCCAGCAGTCAGGGGCAAACATTTTTTTCGTGAAATACTGTGGCCCGTCCGATGGGTCCCCGCTGTCAGGTGGAGGAATAATTATTTTGCGCGTAATAAGGAGGCACTTCCTTGCTGCGGCCGTGGACCCAGCTGTCAGCGTCTCCACGCATAGTACTCTTCCGATGGAAGTCGGTCGTTGACCACATTGACCACGCCGCGCCGAGAGCACCATGGCGGTGGACGACGACGAGGCCTAGGAAGGGGACGACGCGGAGCCGGGGAAGACGCGGCAGTGGAAGCCCGCGCGGAGAGGAGTACGAGGGTTCACTGGTTCGGCTGCGGTGTGAGGCTGCCGTCGCCGCAGGGCCTGGCCAGCGGTGGGAATAGTAGGGGGCAGTGAGGCCTCTGCGGCAGCACAGCCGGCCACAGGAGGCAGGACCATGCGGCACGACCGGCGCTGCTTTGGGCGGCTGGAGCAAGAAGACCAGAGGTTGAAGAAGCACTACGGCCATTGGATGGACATCCTACAGTCACTAGAGCTAGAATCGTTCATATTGACTAAGTTGACAAAGCCCTTCGTCCTCGTCAACTTAGTAGGCCCACAAGTCAGCCTCCCACCAAGGTGGGTCCCAGCTAGCCGGGGGAGTATTCATTTTTTTGTGCGTAATAAGGAGGCACTTCCGGTGGGTCCGAGATGACAGTGGGGGGGACGTTTTTTCACGAAATACAGTGGCCCGTCCAGTGGGTCCCAGCAGTCAGGGGGAAACGATTTTTTCACAAAATACTGGTGGCCCGTCCGGTGGGTCCCCGCTATCAGGTGGAGGAATAATTATTTTGCACGTAATAAGGAGGCACTTCCTTGCTGCGGCCGTGGACCCAGCTGTCAGCGTCTCCACGCACAGTACTCTTCCGATGGAAGTCGGCCATTGACCACATTGACCACGCCGCGCCGAGAGCACCACAGCGGTGGACGACGGCATGGCCTAGGAAGGGGACGACACGGAGCCAGGGAAGACGCGGCAGTGGAAGCCCGCGCGGAGAGGAGTACGAGGGTTCACTGGTTCGGCTGCGGTGTGAGGCTGCCGTCACCGCAGGGCCTGGCCAGCGGTGGGAATAGTAGGGGGCGGTGAGGCCTCCGCGGCAACACAGCCGGCCACGGGAGGCAGGAGCATGCGGCACGACCGGCGCTGCTTTGGGCGGCTGGAGCAAGAAGACTAGAGGTTGAAGAAGCACTAGGCCATTGGATGGACATCGTACGGTCATTGGAGCTAGAATCGTTCATATTGACTAAGTTGACAAAGCCCTTCATCCCCATCAACTTAGTAGGCCCACAAGTCAGCCTCCCACCAAGGTGGGTCCTAGCTAGCCGGGGGAGTATTCATTTTTTTGTGCGTAATAAGGAGGCACTTTCGGTGGGTCCGAGCTGACAGCGGGGGGAACGTTTTTTCACGAAATACGGTGGCCCGTCCGGTGGGTCCCAGCAGTCAGGGGGAAACGAATTTTTTCGCAAAATATTGGTGGCCCGTCTGGTGGGTCCCTGCTGTCGGGTGGAGGAATAATTATTTTCCGCGTAATAAGGAGGCACTTCCTTGCGGCTATCGTGGACCCAGCTGTCAGCCTCTCCATGTACAGTACTCTTTCAATGGAAGTCGGTCATTGACCACATTGACCACGCTGCGCCGAGAGCACCACGGCGGTGGACGACGGCGAGGCATAGGAAGGGGAAGACGCGGAGCCGGGGAAGACGCAGCAGTGGATGCCCATGCGGAGAGGAGTACGAGCGTTCACCGGTTCGGCTGCGGTGTGAGGCTGCCCTCGCCGCATAATAACAGGGGGTGTGGGTGAGTTGAGGGATGCCCTGGCCAGCGGTGGGAGTAGTAGGGGGCGCTGAGGCCCGCGCGACAGCACAACCGGCCACGGGAGGCGGGAGTAGGCGGTCCCGCCGGCGCTGCTTTGGCGGCTGGAGCAAGAAGATCAGAGATTGAAGAAACACGACGGGCGTTGGATTGACATCCAACGGTTACGTCTGCTAGAATCGTTTGTTGATGTATATTATAACTATAAAAATCTTTCATACGCGTCAACTAAACAGGCCCACAAGTCAGACCACTCCCTCTTTTTTTAATAATTTATATATAGCTCATGGCAACTTCTTATGCAATTTATTGCGGTCGTTTTTTTGGTTGGCCAGGGCCAATTTCGCATATTTCTATGGGTTCCAAACTATTTTTAATACCAAAATGTCTAGCCAGATTTAAAGTACTTTGAAGATATATTTAAATTAGGTTAATGCCCAGTGAAATAGGAATCTAAAAATGTAATAAAATTCAGAAATTATAAAGTAATTGCCAATTTGTCATCTGTTTTTATATTTACGACCCATTTCATATTACTTTCAAGATTTGCAGGCGTCTTGAAAGAGTTGCAGCCCATCAGGGCGTAGAAAAATAAGTAGGCCTGGATTGGGTATTCTTCAGAAAAATAAACTGGGCTCATTTTCACAAAGAAAAAAATAGCTGGGCTGGTCACATGGTGAACATAAAATATAAGCCTGGGCTAGATGGGCCACAACCCAGTTCAAACCCTGCTCCGTCTCAACAATACCAAACAAAAAAATACTGCTCGAGTAGCTACGTCCCAGGTGTCAGCCGATCTTGTGTTGTTCTCTTGTCTATTGACTATATACGCTCCCAATGTCGTGGGTCCCAGATGTCAGGAAAACACTAGGAGGAAGCATTTTATTTTTCCATACGCTGACATGGTGGGCCCCTACTGTCATCGTCTCCACGTACTTCTGCTGATTCCTGTTGTTTGTTGACCATGTTCACAACGCGAGAGGGCGGCGCTACGGCGAGCGCACCAAAGCACGCGGAGGACGTCGGCGCTAATGATTTAAGAGACGGTGGGGCGGCGATGCGTGCGCTGAGGCGCAGCCAGCCGTGGGAGGAGGAAGCAGGCGGCCCCACCGGCGCTGGTTTGGTTTTGACGGCTGGAGGAAGACAGGAATGAAGAAACACGACAGACTGTAAAAGCAGCAGGAGTACTTAACAACCTTAACTGAAACCAGCAGGTGCACTTAACAACCAAAGTTGAAAGCAGTATGAGTACTTATACAGGTTCAATCGTACAAAGCACGCCTCAAACAGTGCTACTTTGCCTACAGTTAACCAAGGGTGAGGCCGCCAAGCCCCAGGACAAGGCCCATGCGCCACCCCGCGCATCCACAACCTTCTGAAAGCGGCTTCATCTCGCAACGTGGTCAATAAACAGGATATTCGCTTTAGAGCCATGGAAAAGCATGAACATAATCTTCTGTCCTATTCTCCAAGATGGACGGGCCTTCATTATTTGAGACCACCCATGAATAAGTATATTTTCACCTCCAAGGGGAATTGAGTAGGTCGACATAAACATCATGTTGTGACCAAGCGCAAGTCTGACCTGACCATGGTCAGGCATATGTATAGGAACAATAGAACTCGGCAGTTCCTGTTTCAAGAAGATCACAGCTGTAAAACTGTGTATAAGCAATAGTTTATGAACAACATATATAACAGAAAACAGCTCGTACCATAAGTTTCTCGACACAGTTGGACCTGTTCAACGAGTGCAGTAGTGGCACACATATCGCACGTGGCCTTCCACCATTGAAACACCCCACAAGGACCTCAAGACGATCAATAAAGTGTAGGAACTTGTGGATGTCGATCCAGTCAACTTCAGTGCCATTAGTAACAGTCGAGTTATTACAGAGTAACAAAGGAGCAGACTGCTTAACTCTGAAATAACCTACACGTGCCACCAATTATAAGAAAATGTTAGTTCGAAGTAGCATCTTCGTGAGAGATTCGTTGCTACTTCTAAAGTTAAATTGTGATTAGTTAGACATAATAGGTGTATTAAGAAGTAATCGAGGCAACAAGCAAGAACCAGATACAAAACTAACATGGATGAACAATTGGAACGACGTCGGGGTGGAAGATTGCAGTGAAGATGAGACCAGGTTCTGCTATTTCCATCAACATTTGTGCACCAACTTTCAGTCAGTAACACTTGAGAAAGTTTATCCAAGTTCGGCCATAAAAAAAGCAGCGATCTTCTTGGTTCATGAACCCAACTCGAAACTTATATCCATGGCTTGTATTCACTGTGACCATTAAACTAGTGTATTCAGTTATGGCAAGGCCGAGCATCTTGAGTACATGTGTTCTGGCAGAGCAAATAATACACTGCGGGAAAAATAATATGAGAGCACAGCATGTCCAAAAAAACCCCACCCTCCCGGATAGAAAAGAGGATTCTAGGAACATACTGTGCGCGTTTCAAAATGCTGTGTTAGGATGAGAAGGAACAAGTGTGGCGTCTCGCCGAGGGCGCAGAAACCTGTAGGGTACTCGCACTTTGGGCACTGCAAATGAAACACACTAGATTCAGCAGGAAGAAAAATGCATCAACGGCGGCGGCTGCCATCCTAGGATTACCTGCGACCAAGGGACTTGGGTTTATCGGGGATGGATGAAGAATTCGTACCTGGTTCTCCATGAGAAAACCCTATGCAATTGCCGGGAGGGGGTTTTCTCTAAACAAGCAGACGAGGGAGAAGGGGATTCAGGCCCAGTGAAATATTGTCGCTTCGTCCGTCCAGCTTACTGCTAAAGCTGGAAAGGGGGGGTTGTGATTTGATGGCTCATTGGGCATTACTGCGGTGCTACGACCGGGGTGTGTCTACCGTGAAGTTGTGCACTCTAATTTGTGCATATGGCACGTGGACCCCGTTGCCGGTTGCCCCACATATCAGTGAAAGGAAGTAGAAAGACAGGAGTAACTAGTTACACATAAATATATTTTTTGACAGAGAGATACTCCCTCTGTAAAGAAATATAGAAATCTTTTATATCACAGGCTCACCTTGCCGAGAAATATAATCCCTCTGCAATGCACGTGCATTATGGGGGTTCAGCTGAGAATATAATACTCAGATGTTTTTTTGAGGGATAAAAGCTGCTTTATTGAAGATTAACAGTCATAGGTATACAAATAATTTCGGGGGTTCCTGTGAGCCAAAGATGGCGTCCACAGGGCAAAGAAGTAGCAGCTTTTGCGAGCACATGCGCTTCAACATTACACTCGCGTTTTTCATGTATGATCTCCATGGTTTGGAACATATTCTTCTTCATCTTGATCTCGTCCATAATAACTTTTCTGGGCCCCAAGTATGCCTCTCCGATATGCTTGACTGTTGCTGAACAATCGGTGCTAATCTGAACTTGTTGCAGGTTTAAGTCAAGAGCCAGAGATAGCCCGTCGCAACATGCCATTGCCTCTAGGATCTCTGGATCAGTAACACTTTCGCACACCAGTGCCGATGCTCCAAGGAAGAAGCCTGTATGATCCCGGCTCACAACTGCCAGGGCTCCCCTTTCACCATTGCGAGATAACGCAGCATCAACATTCATCTTCGCCCAACCCACAGCAGGAGGAGGACGCCACTTCTGCACTGAGATAGTGCTTCTCGAAACCAGGTTCTGGACTTTGGGCCGCAGGCCGGCCCTGCATGTTTGGGGGCCCATGTGTTCTACCTCAGCGCTTTTCATATTGCAAGCGATCGGTACGTTGCTGGTTTTAGATGCTGTCGCAAGGCGAACACACAAAATTGAATAAAGCATGGCAGCTGTTGGAATGACATCGAACGACACTTCCTAACGAGCAATCAGAGTTGCAATTCTATCAACGATATACCATGTGATAAATAATACTATCGTACTACTTATACACACATGACACTTGTTTCACCATGCCAGATTATTACATCAAAATCTCTCGGAGGATAGATCAGTTAGGCAGTTGCGTGCTGCTACTAAAGAATTTCAAAGTTGATTTGGACCAGCTCTCCTTGCCGAGAAAGTTCGATTTTGACATCATCCCCTGCCGCAAGATATGATTTAGATTTGAACCTTGACCATCCTTTAGCATCAATCATCATGCGACCATCCTTTGTACTTACGATATATTGAGCAGGTTCATTCACACCAAGGCTACGCATGGTAAAAAAATTGGCCGCGGTCGCCCGGATTGTTGAACGACTCCGTCGTTGCTCTAGGAATTCTCCGTTTGCAAACAAGAAGACATACCCAAACAGTTAGATCAACACAGTGAATCATGTGAAACAACATGGAAAGAAAAAAGAACGAAGCACTTGGGCGGCCAATGCTTACCAAGAAGGTGGACATGTCGGTTTTTGTAAGGACTTTGGTATATGAAGTGCGAACTGCAGCCCAGTCTGTTGCCGGTGCAACTGCACGGGCCGGAGCAGATGGAAGTGCAAGTGTTGGTGCAGGTGCTGAAGCCGCTGCTGCTGCCGGAGATGGTGCTCCTTGTAGAGCTGGTGCTGGTGTCAGAGCAGGTGCCGGTGTCGATGCCCGATCCTCCAGTAGATCAGACTGATCCGCTGACGCGGTCGGTGCCCAACCCTCAGCTGAATCAGACTGAGCTGCTGCCGCTGTCAGTGCTAGAGCAACTGTCGGTGCTCGATCTGTGCGAGACAGCGGTGATCGTGTCTGGTCTGCTATGATCAGCTTTCTAACTTGACTAGGATCCATGACCGTGATCCAATTTTTTTCTTCATTTCTTTTAAACGCGAGAAGGACTAATTGTGGCGTTTTTGTTAAACCAAACTGCAGTTCATCATAGGGATTCAGCTTGTACTCAGATAACAGACTGATCCAATTTTTTCCAGTAATATAAGTGATGGACAGTGCCTTCGTTATTGACATGACATAAGAAGTGAAACCTACAAAAATAGCCATCGTAGAGCAAACCAAACGGTTTATTCTGTGATGAATGTCACATGGCAAAACCTGCATCATAAAATTGCAGGAAAAGAAAGAAAACATGACATTAAATCAATAAGATTTAGACAGTAAATCAATAAGATTTACTTGATGTGACATGAGTGAATCCTTACCAGGAAATCACTATGTTGAAGTACTAAATAGAAGATTGATCGTTCAACTATGTGTGGCATGCAGGGCCCCCGCCTACTCCCACAAGCAGGACAGTTCAAAGGTCGTGACAAATCGTATGGACCGAACATCCATGGGGCTGGAAATCTTGGTGGGTGCGATAAACCCTGCAATGCATACAGATATTGGAGTGTAACCATAATTGATAGACCATCCTCACAAAAATATGATATGGATACTTCAAAATATACAGACTGAATTGAGTCGACAGACATTAACATAGACCGTTCTCAGGACTGACCACACACCAAAAGCGGCAGTACTAATAAACAATACAGGGTTCAAAAACACAAATCAAGTACTGAACAATAGTACTTACTACAGACAAGCAAAGTTGCACTAACTAAACTCTGCAGACTATTTTTTGCCACCGTTATACGGGATGAACCCCGCATAACTGACTAGGCCATGGACTTCGTGTGAGATGTCTACATGCACCATCACCATCTTGTCAACCTTGGAGAACCTAACAGAGTGGTCTTTCCACTCATAAACATGATGATGAAGACAGGCTGCATCAGATTTGTTGGGAAGCTTTACAAGAACCACACCCTTCATAATCGAAGGCATGGCCAGGAAATTCTTGTGGTCAAGTATAGCCTCGAGAACACGCCTGACAACAATGCTACAGGAAAACACTAGTTCAGGACACGTGGCGACAAGGACCCAGCAGCTGGATAGTTCAGCAGTAGAACTCATCATCAGGTCTTCCAGTTCACACGGCATGACTTTGAGAACTTCATCTCCACCGTGGACCTGGTTCTAATTCAAACAGAAACCATATTTTATTACTACCTCCGTTGAGAAATATAAGATGATTTTCGATATTATACTCCATATATGACTACATATACGCACAGAAATGAGTGAACAAAGACACTAGAACATGTCTTCAAAGGCATGAGAGCAGAGGGATTACATGCAATATCCATAACACAAGTTACTGAGGCAAATATACCCTCTTCAAAGGTAGCATTGATGTTCATAAAGTACTCCCTCCGTCCCAAAATTCTTGTCTTAGATTTGTCTAGATACGGATGTATCAAGTCACATTTTAGTATTAGATACATCCATATCTAGACAAATCTAAGACAAGAAATTTGGGACAGAGGGAGTAGTTGAAAGTAATCTATAAGAAATCAGTGTCAACCTCTCGCATGTTTTGGTCAAAAGAGGAACTTAGAACCGTCATTTGGCACACAAAAATCACATGCAAGATCACCCAGAAAGTTGTACTACTAGTACTAGTACTGTGTGTTAGATGAAAAAACACGATCAAGATCGAGAAAAAGATCGTCAAGAAGAGATATTACCTGGACTTTCTTAATGAGGGATCCCGGAAAGGGGGGCTTGGACAGGGCGATGGCTTTGATCTTGTCTGCGGTAGTCTCAGCGGGGTGCTTGCGCTTCCTCGTACCATGAGCCTCGACGGTTTTGGCCGGAGCCATAGACATCACTTCGGCCGGTGCTCCAGCGTCCATCAAGAAACTGTCAAATAGAAATAAAAGAAAAGAAACCATAGTCACAAACCCAAAAGAAGAAAAGAGAGGGAGTTATAGGATCAGTCTCGGGGTTGCAAGACCGGGCCTTGGCCAGAATCAACACCATTGATGCGCTCACCTTTCCTTCTTTGGGAGAGAAGAACAATGGCAGAAGCAGATCGGGATTTTCTTGAAGAAATGAGGAAAAAGATGAGGCAGAAGCGAGCGTTGGGTAGAGAGGAAGCTGAGAGAGAAGAGTGAAATGATGGTTGCTTCGTCCGTCCAACTGACTGCTGGAAAGGAGGGGGTTTTGTGATTTGACGGCTCATTGGGCATTACTGCGGGCGCTTCGATCGGGGTAGTCTACCATCACTCTACTACGGAGTAATTTAGTGCATGGTTGGTGGATCCCGATGCTGGCTGTCCCACACGTCGGCGAAAGTGAGTAATTTAGTGCATGACTGGAGGAGGATCCGCACGGTAGAGTGTGCCCATTGTTTTTCAGAAGAAAAAAATGATTACAGCAAGCGTTTCCACTCTTACGACGGAGGAGTGGGAAACACGGCAGCCACTTGAACATACACAGTGCTCCTACTACTAGGCATGTGCAGTGGTTCATACGTCAGTACTACACAATCTTGTTGCTAGTGTAGTAAGATATGACGATAACAAATGATGTTGTGCGCATGTCAACTACTCCTATATGTAACATAGTACCGCTTTTTCGACTGTCCGGTCGAGAATGGACGGTGAGATCAATGTTAACAGAACTAGGTCCATAGCGCACAGAGAGTACAGTGCTACAGTACTCCACGAAACATGAACTATATGAAGCATGAATAGTGTTAGGCAGGGTGTATGAAGGGTGCACAGGATGGGAGCAAAAGTTCCCTTCTTGACCCACTTTTGGGTGTTTGGCAGAGTGCATGAAGGGTGCATGAGTCCACACTAGTAGGTTGAAAAAAATACACGAAGAAGACACAACTATATTGAGATGAGAATGCAACCAAACACACCCACACGCTTTGTGCTACAGTGACTGATCTGCACCATCTGAGTTTGATACAACGGTCATGTTGCGCCGAGACATGGACATGCCCATGCAGAGGGCGCCTAAACACCACCGAAGTCCCTCTGCTTCTCGAGGTGCACGACGTTGGTGATGCAGGGTGCAACCGCCCGCAGAGCCTGCCCCCGGTCGACGGGAGCCAGCTCGTCAAAGACGGCGTCCAATGGCACGAATGGATTCCGGCGACGGAGCCCTGAAATGATTCGCCCGGCAACGGCGACAGCAGCCCGCAACCCCTCCTTGTCCTGCTTAGCCCCCACCATCGTGCGGAGACGGCTCAGCTCCTCGGAGATATAGGTGAAGAAGGACACCAGGTCAGGAAGCCGCAGCTCGTGGAAGTCGACCGGGTGGTCGAACGGGTTTAGCCCGACAGCTGGCATCGTCGCGCTGGCACGACGGTAGGCATCGCGCAGCCGCAACACGTGCGTGGCAACTTGGTTCACCAAGTGGCTGAGGCGATCCTGGACCTCGTCACGATCGGCCCGCTCGCACTCCAGCCGGCTCCCCTGACGGCCTATCGTATCTCCCGCTTTCTGCAGCAACGCCGCCGACGCCTCGAGCATCTTTGTGGTGGATGCCTGCCGCTTTTGAAGCTCCGTGAACTCCCGCAAATAACGGAGGAGCATGTCACTCCTCTCCTCCTTGAGCTCACGGAGCTCCACGTCCTTGGCCCTGAGCTCCGCATCCTTGGCATGGAGCTCTTGTATCAGGAGCCTCACCATGGACTCCGTGATCTGCTGCGCTGCCATGGCACCAGGTAGAAGCAATGGGGAGAGGAAGCAAAGGGGGCGAAACGGCTGAAAGGCAATGCAATCTACGGGAAGGCGGAGGGAGCGGGGAATCTTTTGGTTTTCACCACGATAAAACACCAGTCGACGAATTCTCACATCAGGGAGCAGTGGTTACAGGCAGAGTCATCGTGACTAATTGCTGCCGCGCCTGCTCCCGTCAATCAAAAAATTAAAAATCCTGCCGCGCCTGCTCCCGTCAATCAAAAAATTAAAAATCCTGCCGCACCCAAACACCAGAGCAACACCGCGGTGGATATTTAAATTTACCTGCCGGCAAGTAGATAAAAAAGGGGTGAAAAAACAAATGTGGCAGCGGCCTAGCTAATCGGTCGAACTGGCCCAACTAGCTAGCCACCGTGCTTCACTGATGTACTCGGCGAGAAAGGTGGTCTTTCGTGATTTGATGACTCATTTACTTGCTTTGGCGCTATGACCGAGGAGGACCCAGAAAACGCGCGGTAGGGCGTCCCACGTCAGGAAGAATATATGCGTGCACCACCCGGGAGGACCCCGAAACCGCGCGGTAGGGTGTGCCACGTCTCAGCACGGAGGAAAAATGTGCGTGTAAAAATATACTGTATCAGACATAGTAGAGTACCTATGGTTCGACCTCGGGACCCAGCCAGTCGGTTGAAAACACCCCACTAGCCACACAGCTTCATCATGCAAAAGTGGCACGGAGGATAGATGTGGTTAGCTCCGTCTCGACCAGCCACAACGTCTCTTGTTCTAGGCGATTCTTCTATTTTCCAAGTTTTTTTAGTTGTAATAACACCACGGCAAGCTAGCGCCGCTCTTCGTGTGTGCCCGTGCAAAGGTTAGATGATGGAGAGAAGAGAGATTGAGATCGCAGACCTGGGACCCACCAGTGAGTGAGATAACGGTCATGCACGTGTTGACGAGGCACTCCCTCTACTCTACTCAACGCAAGTACTGCATAAAATCAAGTTATTGGACAAAGCCAACAACCATTCATTTTTCAGGCTATTGACTTACGCTTTGTAGTCCAGGTTGGCAGTTCGAATCTCGTCTTTCAGATTTGTTAGTTTTAGGTCCAAATTTGATTAATGACAAGTGGGACCCCCGTGTGTTGTTCCGATATTTCAGTGTAGGATGGTTTTTTTGAACAAACACTTTGCGCGGTTAGACAAGTAACGGCACGAGTTACACGTTTTTTGCAAGTTTACAAAGACAGCGGCATAGAATATCACATCCACCCCGCAGCTTAGATACTATGGTGATACGAGTTTTTACACCGTTGGAAGTGAGATCCAATGGCTTGGGAGTAGTCTTTGTAATTATGGCACTTTCCAAACTCTCCAAAGGTTTTCTTGCAAATAAAACATTCAGGCCTCGTGTGTGCCGCTGCATCTTCGATCCAACGGCTCCCCAGTGCTCATATTAGGTGCTCCCCGTAGCTTAATTACCCGCTACGGTGATTGGAGTATTTGTGGGCCGAATGCTACGAAAATATAATGTAAACCGACTGGAATAAATGCCTACACAAATTAATCCAAGGTTGGAGTGCCCCTCGCAATGTAAATAGCTCCGGCTTTGCGAGGGATGGAGAGGTACACTACTAGGAAAAGGGCTATAGATGGAATGGACACTAATGGCGCACCTGTCATGTGGTGCGCCACTACTATATAGTAGTGGTGCACCATGTGCTGCTGCGCCATTAGTGTGGAAGACACTAATGGCGCACCTGGCACATGGTGCGCCACTAGTAACAATTTTTTTATTTTTCCGAACATACTAATGGTGCATCACTGCACGGTGCGCCATTACTAGTGCTAACTAGTAATGGCGCACCGACCACACAGTGCGCCACTACTGTTGTTTTTTATTCTTTTTTTGCAAAACTACTAATGGCGCACCGTAGCATAGTGCGCCATTACTAGTTCAAACTAGTAATGGCGCACTATGCCACGGTGCGCCATTAGAATATTTTTTTTGCAAAACTTCTAATGGCGCATCAGCAGCAGGTGCGCCATTAGTATGTTGGGTTACTAATGGCGCATGGCTGTGTGGTGCGCCATTAGTAACCTGGGACCAGCTAGATATTTTGGACAGCCACACCTACACACTCACTTTCCCCACTTCATTCCCTCCACCTCATTCTCCAAGCTTGTCGGCTGCCTCCTCCTCCTCACCTCATTTGCACCATAGATTCATCAAAATTAAGTGGTGAAATTACCTTTTTTGATAGGTAAGTAAGGGGAAAGCTATCTTCATGTTGTAGATCTACTTTTTTTCTCCCTAGCTCGCTCTAACAACGTGCACATGCACTTTTTGTGGCCTAGCTAGATCTATGTATGTTCGTGGTGTTTCATATGTTTGTGGTGTTGCATATATGTTTGTGTTTGCAGGTACCGGTATTTGAAATGCGATAGTTGCCAATATTTTGCCGGAATGTTGATTCATTTCCGTTTCGGCAAGAATTTTGGCACTATGCATTCTTTTTGGTCCTATCTTTAGGGAAAGTCATGCCAAATTTTTTCTTGGTTCTAAAATATCGTTTGGCTCTACCCCGCAGGCGACCATGGTCTGCACGATGACCGAAGGCATCGTGAATAGGTTTTTGAGCTGTGCGAAGGCCGAGATGCTTCAAAAGAACGAGACGGAGATAAGATGTCCGTCTCGAAGATGCAAGCTGAAGAACCTTATTGCGGACCTGGATTCCGGGCAGGTGCGGGACCACCTGCTCTTGCGTGGTTTCATGGATGGCTATCAGTGGCAAGGTGATGAAGATGACTATGAAGTCGTCCATGGGGACCGGGAAAGAAATGAGGAAGGGCAGCAAGACAACCACCACGGCTCGGGCGGGTGAGAAGACAAAGAATCTCCAGGACATGATCACGACGGTGATGCTGTACATAGTCATCATGTAGAAGATGTCGGACATGATGATGAGGAAGATGCCGGAGCAGACGAAGGGCATGATCATGAAGATGAAGATGCCGGCGGAGCAGACGACGATGGACCATCGATGGGCTGGGTGTAGGACCCTCATATTCAAGAGCTGCTTCTCAAGCAGATGGATAACGCAAGAGCTGCCGCCCGAGAGAAAGCCAAGCTGGATCAACTGGAGATAGACGCGGTTACTCCATTGTATGAAGGATGCAGGCCCGAGGATACCCGCCTGAAAGTAACGCTCATGGCTCTGGACAAAATGACCGACACATGCTTCGACGAGAACATGTCATTCTGGCACGAACGTCTTCCCAAGGGGAACAAGTGCCCGACCAGTTTTGAGGTGGCGAAGAAAATCGTGTGTCCTCTGGATTTACCGCATGTGAAATACCATGTGTGCATGAACAATTGCATCATTTATCGGGACGATCATGCGGAGTCTACCATATGTCCGGTGTGCGGCGTCACTCGATACAAGAAGAGGAAGAAAGCTCCTCGAAAAGTGGTGTGGTACTTTCCGATCACTCCTCGTCTGCAGCGGTATTTCGCGGACCCTAATGTAGCAAAGCTCCTGCGTTGGCACGCGGATAGGGAGGAGAAGAAGCGAGAAGATGACGCAAATGATCCGGAGATAAATAAAAAAGACAAGATGCTGAGTCACCCAAAGGATGCGAGCCAGTGGCAAGCGTTGAACTTCGAACACCCAGAATTTGGGAAGGATCCAAGGAACATCGTGCTGGGTGCGAGCACCGATGGAGTCAATCCGTTTGGCAGCCAGAGAAGCACACATAGCACCTGGCCTGTGTTTGTGTGGATGTACAACCTTCCCCCTGGTTGTGCATGAAGAGGAAGTACATTCACATGAGTATGCTAATTGAAGGGCCGAAACAACCAGGGAACGACATCAATCTGTATCCGGGGCTGCTGAAAGAGGAGCTATACACGCTGTGGAAAACGCCAGCCAATACGTGGGACGCCGCAGAGAAAGAATATTTCCCTATCAGAGCCGCACTGCTCACGACGGTGCACGACTATCTCGGTTACGGATATCTCGCAGGGCATGTGGTCCACCGATTTTCTGGATGCGTCAGGTGCATGGATGACACAACGTATCGCCAGCTAGTTAGAGATCCCGGGTCTTCGAACACCGTGTTCATGGGACATGGAAGGTGGCTTCACGACGATGACCCGTGGAGGAAACGCAAGGATATGTTCGATGGTGAAACCGAACCCCGAAGACGCTCGCGTACGAGGAGTGGCGAGGAAATAGACCAGCTGTTGAAAAATTGGAAAGATTGCCCACTACCGGGAAAGAAGCAAAAGGCGCCAGAGCCGGGAAAGAAGCGAAAGGCGCTAGAGCCGCTGCTGAAGGTATGGAAAACGAGGTCTGTTTTCTGGGACTTGCCGTACTGGAAGATCCACCGTGTGCCTCACAGCCTTGATGTCATGCATATCACGAAGAACGTGTGCGAGAGTCTGCTTGGTACCCTGCTCAACATGCCAGAGAGGACCAAAGATGGGCTGAAAGCCAGGGCAGACTTGAAATCAATCGGCATCACGGAGGAGCTTCATGCTAATGATGATGATGATGATGAGGCGAAGTAGGACACGGAAAGTCGTCGCAAAGGCAAAAAGGCCAAGAAGACCGGAAATGACTACCCTCCCGCGTGCTTCACTCTAAGTCAGGAGGAGATCGAGCAGTTTTTCACCTGCCTCATAGGAGTAAAACTTCCTTACGGTTACGCGGGGAAGATAAGCAGATACCTAGACCCAGCGAAGCAGAAGTTCAGCGGGATGAAGTCTCACGACTGTCACATGCTGATGACACAGATACTTCCAGTTGCAATCCGTGGGATCATGGACGCGCACATCCGTGAAATGCTATTTGGCCTATGCAACTTTTTCGACGTCATCTCTCGGAAGTTGGTTGGCGTGAGGCAACTCAGAAGGCTACAGGAAGAGATCGTGGTGATACTATGCGAGCTTGAGATGTACTTCTCGCCCGCATTCTTCGACGTTATGGTGCATCTGCTGGTCCATATCGTGGAGGATATCATCCAACTCGGGCCGACGTTCCTGCACAGTATGATGTCGTTCGAAAGGATGAATGGTGTCATCAAAGGATACATTCGCAACATGTCACGTCCAGAGGGAAGCATAGCCAGGGGCTTTCTGACCGAAGAGTGCATCTCCTACTGCACGAATTATCTAGGCATCGAGGACCCCGTTGGTCTGCTCGTCAACAGGCACCTCAGCAGGCTCGCTGGATGGGGTCACTGTGAGGGTCGCCGCGAAATGCATGTTGACTTTGAGGGTCGACTCGTCGACTTTGAAAGAGCAAACCTAGTCGCGCTACAACACATAGACGTGGTCGATCCTTGGGTGGTAGAGCACAAAACCTTTATTGAGAAGACGTACAATGACCGAGGCCAACAGAGGACGGACAGAGATATAATCAAAGAGCACAACTCATGTTTCACGCGTTGGTTCAAACAGAAGCTTCTGTCGTACCCTTTACATGAGGATTCTTCCGCGGAAGAACAACTCATATTCACCTTGTCGTAGGGCGCTGAGCACGACCTGATGACCTATGAGGCGTACGATATCAACGGATACACATTCTACACCGAGGACAAGGACATGAAGAGCGATGGTTATCAGAACTCCGGGGTAACGATGGAATCCTACACCGATAACGACAAGGACAGATACTACGGAAAGATCGAGGAGATCTGAGAGCTGAGCTACGCTGGAGAGAAGGTCCCGATGTTCCGTGTCAGATGGGCCAAGAGCGTCCTAAAAGAAGACCGGTATTTCACCACCATGGTTATACCCGAAGCCAAATCCAAGACCGCAGGCGCAAACGTCACCGCGAAAAATGAGCCATGGGTACTGGCTTCCCAAGTGGACCAATGCTTCTTCATTACCGACCCGTCAAAGCCCAGTCGTGTTGTCGTGAGGGGAGGCAAAAGGAAGATCATCGGAATGGATGGAGTAGCCAATGAGCAAGCTTCGACAAGTACGGCGACCCGAAGATCGAACATGACGACGACGATGAAGTAGCAGCATACACCACAAGAAGAAGCAGTACCACCCTACCTAAAGGACGTCCGTTCCACAGAAGAACTCCATTTGCGACAAAGAAGGGCAAGAAGATTGTGAACAGATAGCTAGTTAAGATCGATTGTATTTAAATCGTAGCCTTCATTTCATGATTGTATTTCATGGGCACTTTTTGAACTCATGAATGTTTTTAAATTTCATGGACACTCGATCTCGATCCCCCTCCATCTCAATCGCTATCCCACCTCGCCAGATCCGGCCCCCCTCGCCGCCGAGCACCCCCCCCGCACCATCGGCCGCCGCCGCCGACCCCCGCAGCCTCCCCCACTCCACGGCCGCCGACGACCCACCGCACCCTCCCCCGCTCCACCGGCCGCCGCCGCTGACCCCCCGCACCCTCCCCCACTCCAGCGCCGCCGACGACCCACCGCACCCTCCCCCACTCCACCGGCCACCGCCACCGACCCCCGGCCCGCACCCTCCCCCACTCCACCGTCGCCGACGACCCACCGCACCCTCCCCCGCTCCACCGGCCGCCACCACCGACCCCCGGCCCACACCCTCCCCCACTCCACCGCCGCCGACGAACCCTCGCACCCTCTCCCCCGCACCCTCCCCGACCCGCTCCACCGTCACAAATGCAACGGTGTTGTGTTGTCGTGAGGAGAGGTAAAAGGAAGATCATCGGAATGGATGGAGTAGCCAATGAGCAAGACTTCGACAAGTACGGCGACCCGAAGATCGAACATGACGACGACGATGAAGTAGCAGCATACACCACAAGAAGAAGCAGGACCACCCTACCTAAAGGACGTCCGTTCCACAGAAGAACTCCATTTGCGACAAAGAAGGGCAAGAAGATTGTGAACAGATAGCTAGCTAAGATCAATTGTATTTAAATCGTAGCCTTCATTTCTCGATTGTATTTCATGGGCACTTTTTGAACTCATGAATGTTTTTAAATTTCATGGACACTCGATCTCGATCCCCCTCCATCTTGATCGCTATCCCACCTCGCCAGATCTGGCCCCCCTCGCCGCCGAGCACCCCCCGCACCATCGGCCGCCGCCGCCGACCCCCCGCACCCTCCCCCACTCCACCGCCGCCGACGACCCACCGCACCCTCCCCCGCTCCACCGGCCGCCGCCGCCGACCCCCCGCACCCCCCCACTCCAGCGCCACCGATGACCCACCGCACCCCGCCGCTCCACCGGCCGCCGCCGCCGACCCCCGGCCCGCACCCTCCCCCACTCCACCGTCGCCGACGACCCACCGCACCCTCCCCCGCTCCACCGGTCGCCGCCGCCGACCCCCGGCCCGCACCCTCCCCCACTCCACCGCCGCCGATGACCCCTCGCACCCTCTCCCCCGCACCCTCCCCGGCCCGCTCCACCATCACAAATGCAACTAAAATTGCAAAAAAACAAATTTGATTATATTGTCAAATAACAAATTTGATGATATTTTCAAATAATAAATTTGATGCTATTTTTCATATTCATAAATATTTTCAAGTAACAAATTTGATGATATTTTTTAAAAAAATATTACTATTTTTATAAAAAATATTACTGTTATGATTTAAACAAGTTTGAACATATTTAAACACAAATAAATATCAAACAACATTTTAAATGCATAAAAACAAAAATTGGGGAGCATGGGAATCGAACTCAGGACCTCCGAGTGTGTGTGCTGCGTGCTGACCAGTCGGGCTAGTGGGCGGGTTCTGATGGAGATAGGGTTAGGTGGAATATAACCTGACCAGTCGAGCTAGTAATTAAAACAAAATTCTAATGGCGCACCAGGGGGAGGTGCGCCATTAGAATCGTCGTACTTATGGCGCACTAGGGGGAGGTGCGCCATCGCTAACCCTCCCCCACTCCACCTATTCTCCTCGCACTATGGCCTCCCTCCCTCCCTCGCCAGATCCCCCACTCGACCCCAACCGTACGCCACCGCCCCTTGCTCCGCCCCCTCCGTCCGCCGCGCCTGCACGCCGTCGGCGAGGCCGCCGCCGCTGCGGTCTTGCGCTGCCCCGACGCCGCCGCCCCGACCCCCGCGGGACTCCACCCCCGCCGCCCCCACGCCCCCCGAACGGGATCGGCCGAGCGCGTGCCGCCCGCTTCTCTCCTCTCCTCCCCCCTCTAACGAGCGAGGGCCTCCTCCGGCCCTTGCAGCAGCCGGCGAGCGCGGCCCTGACGCACCCACCCTGCCTGCCCCTGCCGTCCTCTGCCACCGGCCCCTGCTCTCCTTCGACGGCGGCGAGCGAGGACCCGGACGAGCTCGGACCCCGACCCCGACCCCGACCCCTTCGCCGACCCCGGCCCCTCCGGCGACCAGGTACCTCTCCTCCTTCCTCCTTCCTCCCTCTCTCCACCATTCCCCATTCCCTCCCTCCCTCCCCTCGACCGTGGCAGTCTATGGTTGCAAGATTGGGGAGGGCCTCCTCCTTCCTCCTTTTCCACTGCTGGTGGCAACATCCTCAACCCCCCGTCTTTTTTCATTTTTGTTAGTTTGATTATCTGTAAATTGATGTGCCATGACCCAGTAGAGGCACATCTGAATTTTGTGTTTAGTTTTCTCACCCCAAATTGCATTCCATGACCCAGTAGACTAGTACAGATGACATGCCATGACCTAGTGCACTAGTAGACATGTCATGGAAAATTTCACCTCCATTCTGTACCATGGTATTTTTGTGATATGTAGTTTTTGACCTGGTTCAGAACTGGTAGGGGTATTCTAGGGCAATTTCCAATATGCAGTGAATGGCAAATTTAGATTCGTTCCACCAAATTTTTTCCATTTTGTTTCCTTAGGGAGAACCAAATTTTGCCGCGGCAAATTCATATGTTCTGCCATCACTACATAGGAGTTCTTTCTTGCCATGCCGTAGTTGCCATCAAGTTTTACATTTCTGTCATAGTTTTGACGTGTCCATCGCATTATTTCTTTGAGCTGATGCATTGATTATGCCTTTGAGGCAATTAGTTAACCTCTCACCTATGTTCATGCAGGGATGTTATTCTTGGAAAAGCCACTGTTGGTGACAGAATAGAAAGATAAGCAGGTACCTATCTTCAGTCCCAATCTAACAGGGTAGTCCATGGATTCAAACTAGCTAAAGGAGATTCAAACTACCGAACCTTTAGGTTAACAACTCAACACAAACCAATCCCTGAAAGCAAAAACTCAACACAAACCAAGTGCATTATTTTGGTGACTGTTTTCATGTTTGCAGAACCAATATTGTTGTGCCAACAATCTGTTTACTCCCTCATGCCAACAACCACTCATTTTTCAGTTAACTCCTGATAGTTCAGATCATATTTTGATTGTCAACAATAGTGGACTTTTAAGGCTTTTTTAGAGGCAATACTAGTGGATATTAGGCCTTTTTACAGGCAATGATAGTGGAATTTTAGGATTTTTTGGAGGAGTGTGTTTCATGCTGGCCTACAGATGAATTAGTCAGAATTGTGTATGATTGTGCCTAAAGTAGATAATCTAAAGATACAGACAAAATAATTAGGGGAGCATGTGTGAATCTAAAGTATATTGTCAACTTCCAACATTTGCTCTGTTGTCGATGTGGTTGAAGCAATGAAGTTGAGTGTGTCATTCTTGAGCTGAAATAGAACTTGACAGCCTGTATAGTGAATATATGCAATGAACATAAATTGACAGGGTTTCTTGACTAAATTCGGTCATGTACAGTGAATATATGCAGTCAATATACAGTCATTGCAATTTTTGGGAGTAATTTTTGGTGTCAAATCACTCAAGCAGTAACTGAATTTTCAAACTGAACTTGACACAATACTATTCAGTTAATTTGCTTGGACAATAGTATGTATGCTCATCACTTTATGTATGGTGTTATGCCCTGTTATCTCTGTTCAGTTGACTAATGAAGCACTAGGCTCATCCACGGTACAAGTTCACCTGTGAACACTTGAAATTAGTCAGGACATACCGTACTGATAGATGTAAATTGTGTCCAGTAGGCTTTGAAGCACCGGTTTTTCCTGTTTCTATCTCTGAATCTGATATAAACCATACTATTGGCATAAGTGGTCTTTTGTATATGTGCTGATGCTTTGTTAATATAAAGCTATAGATGATGTTGTACTTGTGATGATGCTACTTGTGATCTTCTAAAATGACCCATTGGCGACTTCATTACGCGGGGATAATGATATTGTAGGTACCCTGAGAGGCCCTTGAGTTTGCCGGAATGTCGATTAACTTCCGTTCTGGCAAATTCGGGTACTCCATATGTCCTATTTTTAGCAAAGGTCATGCTGAAATTTTCCGTGAATTTTAGCATGACTTTGCTGAAAATAGGACATATGGGGTACTTGCGACTAATGCATGGGCCGGGGTATCTTAGTACTTAGTTAAGTAGGATCAACTGCCCCGCCATTCTTACAGCATAGGTGGCAATAGAGCCAAGTGATTAGTGCCAAGTGATTAGGCCCAACCTAGGGTGCCTCGGCATTGATAAACCCTAAATGATGAAAATTTAACTTAGCATTTAGGGTGCCTCGGCGTCGACAAACCCTAAATGATGAAACCTTGGCTTCTATAGGGTGCCTCGGTGTCAATGAGAACCTAAATGATGTACGCTTAGGCTTTTAGGGTGCCTCGGCATCGACAAACCCTAAATGCTAAAAGCTTAGCTTTTAGGATGCCTCGGTGTTGACAAACCCTAAATGATGAGACCATGATCTTGTTCCTTGACAATAACCAACTTTTTGACCAAACTTTTTTCCTATTTAGAGCGAAACATGGCCCATAACGATGAGGCCGGCGGTTCGGGCGGCAAGAAATTCTGGGAGCTGTCCCAGGAGATGGAGGAACAACCTCACCGCTATGAGGACGCCGCGTAAGACACCGATCCTGACTACACAACCCCTAGTGGCGTCGGGGATGACACCACTGATGGTGCTGCCGAGGATGCCACCACTGATGATGGCGGCGCACGCACAGATGGCAGCCAACCGAAGAAGCAACGAAAGGACCGGCGCCCGAACGCGCTCCACACCGTCAAGGAGGAATTTACTCAAGTGGACTCCGACGGGCATCCAACGGAGCCCAAACATATAGTCAAGGGGTACTCGGTTCAGCTCGGGTGCATTCTCCGGAGCACCGTCTCGACCAACACCGAGAACCTTAGGCATAAGGACCGAGGGAATTTGCGCAACCTCCTCTTCACGAAGCTGCACGAATGATACAAGTTCCCCACTGAATTTGAAAACACACGCCTCTCAGGGAATAAAGTGAACAGTGCCACCCTCACGAGGATGAGCACGGACCTGTCTACTTGGAGAAGCGCGGTGAAGAGAATGATTGAGAAAGGTGATAGTTATGAGAAGATCAAGGCGAAAAATCCTTCGAACATCGAAGAGGACTACAAGGAGTTCAAGATCAAGTGCGAGAGCCCCGCAACCTCCGAATCAAGTCAGTGGGGGAAAGAAATGTGGGAGTTGAACTTAGGGGAACACAAACTTGGTCCCGCTTCGAGAAATACAGCAGTGACAAGCAGACCAGGAACTACGTCAGGGCCCGGTACAAGGAGGACACGATAACAAAGGAGCTTACCACGGATCCGAAGACCAGGGCGCTTGAGCTTGTTCTGGTGAAGGAGATTGAAAGCAGTAGCGCGGGGTCGTCTCAAAGCACCCCTGCTTGGGACAACACTCTAAATAGGGCGTTGAACGTAATGAAAAACAAGGACAAGCTCACTAAGCCGTCGTCAGCTGGTCGTGCGGCCGGCAAAGGCTTGTCCACAAAATGGTCATCATACTATAGCGCTGGTGGGCGAAAGGAGAAAATGACCAGCTCGGAAAGCCAGTCGCGCGAGGTTGAAGCACTCAAGGCACAAGTGGCGCGGATTCCGGAGATTGTCCAAGAGCAAGTGCAAAAACAACTGGGATCGACGCTCACCGGCATTATGCCTACCTTGATTCATGGGATAACGATGTGGATTGTGGGTGGCCAACAGGGGCCGCCCCCAATTCCCAGCTTCACAGCCAGCAACTCGCACAACACGCAGGCGGCGCCATTGGTGTCTCCGGCGGCGGCGGTATTGGTGTCTCCGACGCCAGCACGGCCGACATTGGAGCTTAATGCACTCGGGTGTACGCCGACCGGCACCTCGCCAGCAAGCGGCCCCTCCGTCAGTTGCACGCCCGCCATTGGCGGTGCCTCGACATTAGCTGAGCTCGACGCCATCATCACGGTAACTAATTAAGCCTCTCGGCCAAGGACTTCATCTCCTTGCCTTTGACTGGGCATCCCTGACGCCCTACATGTTTTCACAGGGCGCCGCCGACGTTCCGTGCACTCTCTTGCACTTCGTGAACAGCGAGTTGGTCGATGTCGCCAAGGGCAAAATCGTTCCATCGGGCAACCCCATGTTCCATGGTAAACCGATGCCACCCACCGTGTATAGGGTTCAACTGGTTCTGGTGCTGCCAGGCTGCGACGAGTTGTTACCTCCGATTCAACCCACCGGGGCCGACGAAGATGATCTGATGACCCTCAGCGCCTACCTAAGCTAGCCCTGCTTTGGCCGAAGAGCCAGATTCGTTTGGGGGCGGGGGACACCACCCCAAAGACAACACCGCCAGTCGTGCCGGTGCCAAGCCATGGTAAGACCGCCGCAACGCTACCGGACATGCTGGACATCCCTATGGCACAGGATCCGAACATGCATATGGCACAGGATCTGGACGACGACGACAACGAAGACGGCCGTACATTTAGCAACATCGATAAGTACTTTGCCGAACATGGGTATGATGACGAATTCCGTGGGCCTCTTTCTCAAGAACCCAACCAAGACGACCGCGGTCTAGCTGGTACAACAGAGAAACCCAGTTGCAACAGGCGTCATCTGGCGTTCAGTTCTCAGGAGACGCCTCCATCTGCCGACTTCACCGAGCCTCAGATAGCCGAGGTGCCAAATATTATTAGCCCCAACACACTCAAGAAGGCGGTCTGTGAGCAGAACTCGGTCCCATTACAACAAAAGAAGAAGGGACGGAAAAGAAAGAGTAACAAGGGTGCGAGCCAGCCGGCACCGAGTACGATCCATGCTCAGGACGGGCCACCTTCACCTAAGGATATCTCGAGGAGGGTGCATGTGGCGGGTAGGGCGATGCTACCGTCAAATATGCTCAATGCTGCAACCGGTGCTATGCGGAGTCTGCATGACCGTGTTCTTTCTTTAGAGAAGCGGGGTCTCAGAGAGAATGATGTGGCATACCCGGTTTTCGTGGCCAAGGTGCAAGAGGGCAAGGGCTTTGTGGATGGCGCCATCGGGGGTACGATCATCCTGCGGTTTGATGACATCTTTGCTATGTTTAACCTTCATCCGCTGCACTACACCTTCGTTCGGCTGTTTTCGCTGAGTATGGAGATGCGGATCATTAGAGACAAGACCTCGGACATCGTGATAGTCGACCCCTTCTACATGCGTGCCAAGCTCTTGGGCAGCGCTGGGGACCGCCAAGTCGCGAGTTCACACCTCGAAGGCGTCATTTTGGCAAACCCAGATAAGGATAACTTCCTCGTGGCTTACTTTCCCGAGTAAGTCATCCCTTAACCGCCCCGTAACATATGATTTCTTAGATTTCGATCGTTCTTTTTTTCTAACATTCCGTGTTCTGTGCAGTGGCACACATTGCACACTCATCCTCTTAAGCCCGAAATATTCCATGGCCACGTATTTCGACCCGAACCGTGACTCCAAGATGGACTACACAAATATCAAGAAAGTTCTTGATGATGTTCTCCCAGGCTACGCTAAATCTGGAGGCACCTTCACCAGGCCAGTTCGTAGGTACGGCAAGCACGTGTTTGCCCACAATACTAAGTTTTGCTGCGTCAAGAAGCCGCCTAGCAGATAGAAGGATGCCTACTACGCCCTCCATCACATGCGGGCGATCGTAAGGGACCATCATCACCTTCTGCTACCAGATAATCTCGAAGATTAGGCCGCGAGCTTGTCGGCAATCTAGGACGCGGACATCAGACAAGAATTCTTTCGCATCCAGTCGGAGTTTGCAGACATCATCCATCAAGATGTCCTTCATACCTCGGGGCATTCTACCTTAGATATCAACCGTCCAACAGTGAGATAGACGGAACGCTATAAATGCAGGCTGACAACGCCCGCGATTTCATGACCATCATGACAGATGGCGGTTTCATCCACGCTCCGGTCCCATGAGTCGAGTCGACAGTAGTGATGCTATGTGTAGTTCTGAAACATTGATTGGCTCATGTTGTAATTAAACTTTAATGAACTTGTATGTCTCTTTGGTTTGGACAGTTGTTCAACTTAGATGTAATCGATGCTATTTATTAGTAGGACCATGAATCGTGCTATTAATGTCTTGCTTTTCTCTTCCGATCCTTTTGTTGCATACTTATATATTGCTTATGTATTGTCTATTGTTTGGCTTGTGCATAGAGATGCCATCGTATGTCGTGTACAAGGGTAAGGTTCCCGGAGTCTACAACGACTGGGAGGAGTGTCGGAGACAGGTTCACCATTTCAGCGGTAACAGTTACAAAGGGTACACCACTAGGGCGGAGGCGGAATCTAGATACACCCGCTATCTAGCGCGAGAGAGGAGGGAGCGTTGGAGGAACCGGATGAAGACCAGTTTCATCGCGATAATGCTCATCATGATGACCGCAGCTCTCTTATATGTGATGGTAGTTTAGATGATCGATATCGACTTGTAATGTGAAGACAAACTCGCTACTCGCGGTCTCGAGACTTGTAATGTTCTATCTTTGTTCGGTCTTTTGAATTCGGAGACTAATATGATGAATTGTATTCGGAGACTAATCTTCTATTGTATTTGATGAATCTGCTGTTGCTGTGTGCTGTTGTCTAAATTCTGTACAGTAATATATTTTGTAACCTGTGAAAATATCAGAAATGAAAAAAAAATCCCTAATATTCATACTAGTGGCGCACCACACAAGACACTAATGGCGCACTGTGATAATCACACTAATGGCGCATCACCCACTGGTGTGCCATTAGTATGCCAAAGCACATGGGTACATATGGCCCCGTGGGAGGCATTCTAATGGCGCACTGTGGGCTATACTAATGGCGCACTATGTGGTGCGCCATTAGAACACCAGATACTAATGGCGCACCGGTGGTGCGCCATTAGAATTTAATTCTAATGGCGTGATGCTAGTGGCGCACCAGTAGTGCGCCATTAGTAGGCAAAACCGGTGTGCCACTAGCATGCCTTTTCCCAGTAGTGGTAGTAGCTTCAACGTGTGGAAGATATGGTGTGAGAAAGCGAGGTCAATCAAGAGACATATAGATAGAGAGACAAAGTGAGTGTGGTCCGACATTCATTGAACAAATATATATGCTGTGGAGAGATATTGTCCGATTGAGCTTTTTGGCAAGGGTGAGGGCTGTAAGATAGAGCTTGAGAGATGATCTAGTCACAGACATGTAGATATATTTTGTGCGTGGGAGGAAGCAAGGTCAACCGATCACATAGGGTCGCCGTGCGATCGAAAGAGTTAGACGGGTTGGAGAGAGTGACCTAGATAGACGATGTGCGTGAGAGAGTATACAATGTGAATAGGTCGAATTGGGCTCAACATGGTGATATATCGTTTTTGTCCGAGAAAGAGCAAGGTCAATCAAGACATACGGAGAGAGAGAGAGAGAGATTGAGTGAGCATGGCCCACCATGAGGTCGAAAGAGTGGTGGCGGCTTGGATGGACTGACCTAGATAGACAATCTGCGTGAAAGAGTATAGAGTGTGTCGATCGAGGCCCGAACAGGGAGATATATCATTTGTGTGTGAAAGAAAACGAGGTTAAACGAGACTCAGATAAAGAGAGCGAGATTGAGCGAGTGTGTCCCGCCGTGTGGAAGAAAGAGTGAGACAGTCTTGAGGGAGTGACCTAGATATACAACATGCGTGCGCATGCACGAGAGGTTGGGGGGCTAGATAGGCAATGCATGTATTTAGCGCAAGAGGGTGAGAGGGAGAGGGGGGAGAGAGAGCTCGGCATGGGGTGCAATGGCGGGTGTGTGAGGTAAATACATTTGGTAAAAGAGTGGAAAAAGGGGTTGTGTAGTTGAGAGACTTAGAGATCGAAACATGGGGAGAAAGAATGAACGTGTGTTGGAAACCGATAGCTTCCTAAGGTGGTTAGGAGAGGAAGATTGACCGATACAGGAAGTATGTAGCGTTTGTGCGGGGGGGGGGGGGGCTAAAAACAACATTTGAATGTACATAGTACGAGACTTAATATTGATGTTTCAATTTGCTGTACATTGTAAGATTTGAACCGAGGACCAGGCATACGGGTAATTATTTCGAATTCGTGCCATACTAAGTTTCGAAAAGTTGACATTGACTCAGTTTGTTGTGCTATTTTGTAGGTCATATGTTTGAATCCATCCAAAAGTTTTCTACCATGGTGTTCATCATATACATATGAATTTTTATTAAAAAAATTAGCGTGGATACAGTGAAATGCGAAATCCACGTTAGAATTGGGGATCGCTACGTGACACACACTCTAATTCAAATAACTAACTACGTGACACACACTCTAATTCAAATAACTAATTATGTGACGCACACTCTATTCCATGTTAGCGTGGGTACCGTTTCGATTTTTTTCAAATAACTCCTCATTAATTAATTTATAGTACTCCCTCTGTTCACTTTTATAAGACCTTGAAGACATTTCAGACAATGTGCAAAACAATTCATTTTAAGTTGTCTGAAACAACTTACAAAAGTGAATGGATGGAGTATCTCGTTTCGAATGACTAATTATTGCAAGGAAAACACGGGCATGGTAATACATACAGATTCGTTTGCAAATGAAAGAAGATTCATTTGCATTCTCAAATGTAGGCGCACCAGGCAAACCAGGGTCGTGTCGGGGTGGACGCTGCTTCGGTGCCTTAAAGGCAACTACCTTTGGGTCACTGACATGTGGGCCAGCCACCTGTAGGGCCCATATGTCATGGACACAAAGGCAGGTGCCTTAAGGCACCGAAGCATAGTCCTGTCGGGGTGGTCGCGTGCGTCGGACGGACGCGTAGCACCCAGCCACCCACCCCCCTCCCCCCCAAAAAGGATGACGACAATATAAGTTTGCGCTTCCACGTTTCAGACTGAAATATCTGGCGGCCCCAATTCCAGCCCTGCAAAATCTCTCTTCTCCACCGTCCCCTTCCACGCCCAGATTGCTCAAATCCCTAATTCGCCGCCAACCCTCGAATCGCCCCTCGTCTCGTCTCTTTCCCCACCGTTCCCCACCTCTGTGCCGGACGGCGACGACGAAGACGACGGTCGCACTTCACCACCGCACCGGAGCTACCTCATCTACGCCCTCGTCCACCGCACCGGGTGGTCCACCGACAACGTTGGCCACCGCAACCGACGTGCCTCACAGACACCGAGTTCCACCGCATCAGGTGGCTTCACCGACGCCGTCTCCCAGCTCACTGGGGCTACTTCACCGAGCACATCGTCGCACCTCCGCCCCCCGAGGCCGTTGGGGCTTCACCAACGGTCTCGTCCACCGCATCGTAGCGCTCCGTTGCCACTCAAGATCTGCATCCGTGCGCGGCCAGCCTGTTGGGAAACGTAGTAATTTCAAAAATTTCCTACGCACACACAAGATCATGGTGATGCATAGCAATGAGAGGGGAGAGTGTTGTCTACGTACCCTCGTAGACCGTTCGCGGAAGCGTTATATCAACGCGGTTGATGTAGTCGTACGTCTTCACGATCCAACCGATCCAAGTACCGAAAGCACGGCACCTCTGAGTTCTGCACACGTTCGGCTCGGTGACGTCCTCGCCTTCTTGATCCAGCAAGAGGGGCGAAGTAGTAGATGAGTTCCGGCAGCACGACGCCGTGGTGACGGTGTTGGTGAAGAACAATCTCCGCAGGGCTTCGCCTAAGCACTACGAAATATATGACGGAGGATAAACTAGAGGGGACGTGGTAGCCAGCACACGGCTTGGTGTTTCTTGATGTGTCTTTGGTGCTATCCCTGCCCCTCTATTTATATGTTGAGCCCTGGGGTCGAAACTTGGAGCAAAAGCCTCCTCAAAGTCGGTTTTGCCTGAAAGGCAAGAGTCCCACTCGGACTCCAGGACCAAACGCCACAATCCTGGGCTTCTGGCCCAGACGCCATGGGCCTCGGCGTCTGGCCCAGGGCCAGACGCCAGGGTCTCCAGCATTTAGCCCCCTGGCCTCCGCAAAACTCCTTTGCACTGACTTATAGCCCCATGGGCCTGACCCCTTGGCCAAACCATATCATCCAATATATGAACCTTTACGTCCGGACCATTCCGGAGCTGCTCGTCATTTCCATGATCTCATCCAGGACTCCGAACAACATTCGGTCACCAACATACATAACTCATAGTACTATATCGTTAACGAACGTTAAGCGTGCGGACCCTACGGGTTCGAGAACTATGTAGACATGACCGAGACACCTCTTTGGTAAATAACCAATAGCGGGACCTGGATGCCCATATTGGCTCCTACATATTCTACGAAGATCTTTATCGGTCAGACCGCATAACAACATACGTTGTTCCCTTTTTCATTGGTATGTTACTTGCCCGAGATTCGATCGTCGGTATCTCAATACCTAGTTCAATCTCGTTACCAGCAAGTCTCTTTACTCATTCCATAATACATCATCCCGCAACTAAGTCATTAGTTGCAATGCTTGCAAGGCTTATAGTGATGTGCATTACCGAGTGGGCCCAGAGATACCTCTCCGATAATCAGAGTGACAAATCCTAATCTCGAAATACGCCAACCCAACAAGTACCTTTGGAGACACCTGTAGAGCACCTTTATAATCACCCAGTTACGTTGTGACGTTTGGTGGCACACAAAGTGTTCCTCCAGTAAATGGGAGTTGCATAATCTCATAGTCACAGGAACATGTATAAGTCATGAAGAAAGCAATAGCAACAAACTAAACAATCAAGTTCTAAGCCAACGGAATGGATCAAGTCAATCACATCATTCTCCTAATGATGTGATCCCGTTAATCAAATGACAACTCATGTCTATGGTTAGGAAACTTAACCATCTTTGATCAACGAGCTAGTCAAGTAGAGGCATACTAGTGACACTCTGTTTGTCTATGTATTCACACATGTATTATGTTTCCAGTTAATACAATTCTAGCATGAATAATAAACATTTATCATGATATAAGGAAATAAATAATAACTTTATTATTGCCTCTAGGGCATATTTCCTTCAGTGTCCCACTTGCACTAGAGTCAGTAATCTAGTTCACATCGCCATGTGATTTGACATAATAGTGCACATCACCATGTGATTAACACCCATAGTTCACATCGTCATGTGACCAACACCCAAAGGGTTTACTAGAGTAAATAATCTAGTTCACATCGATATGTGATTAACACCCAAAGAGTACTAAAGTGTGATCATGTTTTGCTTGTGAGAGAAGTTTAGTTAACGGGTCTGCCACATTCAGATCCATAAGTATTTTGCAAATTTCTATGTCAACAATGCTTTGCACGGAGCTACTCTAGCTTATTGCTCCCACTTTCAATATGTATCCAGATCGAGACTTTGAGTCATCTGGATCAGTGTCAAAACTTGCATCGACGTAACCCTTTACGACGAACCTTTTGTCACCTCCATAATTGAGAAACATATCCTTATTCCACTAAGGATAATTTTGACCAATGTCCAGTGATCTGCTCCTAGATCACTATTGTACTCCCTTGACAAACTCAGGGCAGGGTATACAATAGGTCTGGTACACAGATGGCATATGTTATAGAACCTATGGCCAAGGCATAGGGAATGACTTTCATTCTCTTTCTATCTTCTACCGTGGTCGGGCTTTGAGTCTTACTCAGTTTCACACCTTGTAACATAGGCAAGAACTCTTTCTTTGACTGTTCCATTTTGAACTACTTCAAAATCTCGTCAAGGTATGTACTCATTGAAAAACTTATCAAGCGTCTTGATCTATCTCTATAGATCTTGATGCTCAATATGTAAGCAGCTTCACTGAGTTCTTTCTTTGAAAAACTCCTTTCAAACACTCCTTTATGCTTTGCAGAATAATTCTATATTATCTCCGATCAACAATATGTCATTCACATATACTTATCAGAAATGTTGTAGTGCTCCCACTCACTTTCTTGTAAATACAGGCTTCACCGCAAGTCTGTATAAAACTATATGCTTTGATCAACTTATCAAAGCGTATATTACAACTCCGAGACGCTTGCACCAGTCCACAGATGGATCGCTGGAGCTTGCATATTTTGTTAGCACCTTTAGGATTGACAAAACTTTCTTGCTGCATCATATACAACTCTTCTTTAATAAATCCATTAAGGAATGAAATTTTGTTTATCCATTTGCCAGATTTCATAAAATGTGGCAATTGCTAACATGATTCGGACAGACTTAAGCATAGATACGAGTGAGAAACTCTCATCGTAGTCAACACCTTGAACTTGTCAAAAACCTTTTTGCGACAATTCTAGCTTTGTAGATAGTAACACTACTATAAGCGTTCGTCTTCCTCTTGAAGATCCGTTTAATCTCAATTGCTCGCCAATCATTGGGAAAGTCAACCAAAGTCCATACTTTGTTCTCATACATGGATCTCATCTCAGATTTCATGGCCTCAAGCCATTTCGTGGAATCTGGGCTCATCATCGCTTTCCCATAGTTCGTAGGTTCGTCATGGTCAAGTAACATGACCTCCAGAACAGGATTACCGTACCACTCTGGTGTGGATCTCACTCTGGTTTACCTACGAGGTTCGGTAGTAACTTGATCTGAAGTAACATGATCATCATCATTAGCTTCCTCACTAATTGGTGTAGTAGTGACAGGAACAGATTTCTGTGATGAACTACTTTCCAATAAGGGAGCAGGTACAGTTACCTCATCAAGTTCTACTTTCCTCCCACTCACTTCTTTTGAGAGAAACTCCTCTAGAAAGGATCCATTCTCAGCAATGAATATCTTGGCTTCGGATCTATGATAGAAGGTGTACCCAACATTTTTCTTTTGGGTATCCTATGAAGACACACTTCTCTGATTTGGGTTTGAGCTTATCAGGATGAAACTTTTTCACGTAAGCATTGCAACCTCAAACTTTAAGAAACGACAGCTTAGGTTTCTTGCCAAACCACAGTTCATACGGTGTCGTCTCAATAGATTTAGATGGTGACCTATTTAGCATGAATGCAGATGTCTCTAATGCATAACCCCAAATCAATAGTGGTAAATCGGTAAGAGACATCATAGATTGCACTATATCAAATAAAGTACGGTTATGACATTCGGACACACCAATACGTTGTGGTGTTCCAGGTGGCATGAGTAGTGGAACTATTTCACATTGTTTTAACTGAAGACCAAACTCGTAACTCAAATATTTTACTTCTGCGATCATATCGTAGAAACTTTTATTTTTGTTATGATGATTCTCCACTTCACTCTGAAATTCTTTGAACTTTTCAAATGTTTTAGACTTGTGTTTCATCAAGTAGATATACTCATATCTGCTCAAATCATCTGTGAAGATCAAAACATAATGATACCTGCTGTGAGCCTTAATATTCATCGGACCACATACATTAGTATGTATGATTTCCAACAAATCTGTTGCTCGCTACATTGTTCCGGAGAACAGAGTCTTAGTCATCTTGCCCATGAGGAATGGTTCGCAAGCATCAACTGATTCATAATCAAGTGATTCCAAAAGCCCATCGGCATGGATTTTCTTCATGCGCTTTACACCAATATGACCTAAACGACAGTGCCATAAATAAGTTGCACTATCATTATTAACTTTGCATCTTTTGGCTTCAATATTATGAAAATGTGTATAACCATGATCGAGATCCAACAAACCATTTTCGTTGGGTGTATGACCATAGAAGGTTTTATTCATGTAAACATAACAACAATTATTCTCTAACTTACATGAATAACCGTATTGTAATAAACATGATCCAATCATATTCATGCTCAACGCAAACACTAAATAACATTTATTTTAGGTTTAACACTAATCCCGAAAGTATAGGGAGTGTGCGATGATGATCATATCAATCTTGGAACCATTTCCAATACACATCGTCACTTCACCCTTAACTAGTCTCTGTTCATTTTGCAACTCCCGTTTCAAGTTACTATTCTTAGCAACTGAACTAGTATCAAATACTGAGGGGTTGCTATAAACACTAGTAAAGTACACATCAATAACATGTATATCAAATATACCTATGTTCACTTTGCCATCCTTCTTATCCGCCAATTGCTTGGGTAGTTCCGCTTCCAGTGAACAGTTCCTTTGTAGTAGAAGCACTCAGTTTCAGGCTTAGGTTTAGACTTGGGTTTTTTCACTTGAGCAGCAACTTGCTTGCCGTTTTTCTTGAAGTTCCCCTTTCTTCCCTTTGTCCCTTTACTTGAAACTAGTGGTTTTGTTTACCATCAACACTTGATGTTTTTCTTGATTTCTACCTTCGTCGATTTCAGCATCACGAAGAGCTTGGGAATCGTTTCCGTTATCCCTGGCATATTATAGTTCATCACGAAGTTCTACTAACTTGGTGATGGTGACCAGAGAATTCTTTCGATCACTATTTTATCTGGAAGATTAACTCCCACTTGATTCAAGCGATTGTAGTAGCCAGACAATCTGAGCACATGCTCACTGCTTGAGCTATTCTCCTCCATCTTTTAGCTATAGAACTTGTTGGAGACTTCATATCTCTCAACTCGGGTATTTGCTTGAGATATTAACTTCAACTCCTGGAACATCTCATATGGTCCATGACGTTCAAAACGTCTTTGAAGTCCTGATTCTAAGCCGTTTAAGCATGGTGCACTAAACTATCAAGTAGTCATCATATTGAGCTAGCCAAACGTTCATAACATCTGCATCTGGTCCTGCAATACGTTTGTCACCTAGCGGTGTATCAAGGATATAATTCTTCTGTGCAGCAATGAGGATAAACCTCAGATCACGGATCCATTCTGCATCATTGCTACTAACATCTTTCAACTTAGTTTAATCTAGGAACATATCAAAAACAAAACAAGGGAGCTAAACGCGAGCTATTGATCTACAACATAGATATGCTAATACTACCAGGACTAAGATCATGATAAATTTAAGTTCAATTAATCATATTACTTAAGAACTCCCACTTAGATAGACATCCCTCTAATCCTCTAAGTGATCACGTGATCCAAATCAACTAAACCATGTCCGATCATCACGTGAGATGGAGTAGTTTCAATGGTGAACATCACTATGTTGATCATATCTACTATATGATTCATGCTCGACCTTTCGGTCTCCGTGTTCTGAGGCCATATCTGTTATATGCTAGGCTCGTCAAGTTTAACCTGAGTATTCCGCGTGTGCAACTGTTTTGCACCCGTTGTATTTGAACGTAGAGCCTATCACACCCGATCATCACGTGGTGTCTTAGCACGAAGAACTTTTGCAACGGTGCATACTCAGGGAGAACACTTGTACTTTGATAATTTAGTGAGGGATCATCTTATAATGCTACCGTCAATAAAGCAAGATAAGATGCATAAAAGATAGACATCACATGCAATCAATATAAGTGATATGATATGGCCATCATCATCTTGTGCTTGTGATCTCCATCTCCGAAGCACCTTCATGATCACCATCGTCACCGGCGCAACACTTTGATCTCCATCGTAGCACCGTTGTCGTCTCGCCAATCTTATGGTTCCACGACTATCGCTACCGCTTAGTGATAAAGTAAAGCATTACAGGCCGATTGCATTGCATACAATAAAGCGACAACCATATGGCTCCTGCCAGTTGCCGATAACTCGGTTACAAAACATGATCATCTCATACAATAAAATTTAGCATCATGTCTTGGCCATATCACATCACAACATGCCCTGCAAAAACAAGTTAGACGTCCTCTACTTTATTGTTGCAAATTTTACGTGGCTGCTACGGGCTTAGAAAGAACCGTTCTTACCTACGCATCAAAACCACAACGATAGTTTGTCAAGTTGGTGTTGTTTTAAGCTTCGCGAGGACCGGGCGTAGCCACACTCGGTTCAACTAAAGTTGGAGAAACTAACACCCGCCAGCCACCTGTGTGCAAAGCATGTCGGTAGAACCAGTCTCGCGTAAGCGTACGTGTAATGTTGGTCCGGGCCGCGTCATCCAACAATACCGCCGAACCAAAGTATGACATGCTGGTAAGCAGTATGACTTACACTACAAGAAATATGTCAACTTGTGACCTTGACTATTGGTCACTGAATGGTCACTGTTTTCAATTTGTGACCTTTTTGTGACCAAAAACATAAGGTCAAAAGCTGGCCGTCATAAACTGACTATAGCGACCTTTCTTCTGGAATGGTCGTAGACATTTATGACCAAAATACGTCTACTGTGGCGTTTTGGTCACTAGCAACCTCCCCAGGCCACGTAGGCATCCAGCGTGGCAATCTGATGTGGCACAAGATTCAGCCCGGTCCAATTCGATTTTCTACATGGGCCTAGCCCAACAATTCGGCCTTTTTAATGTATTTTTCCTATGCTTTTATTATCTACATGGGTCTGGCCCAACAATTCAGCCTTTGATTTCTTTGCATGGGCCTTTTAACAGCAGCTTTTCTATTTGATCATGTATTTTTTTGGACCATTTCTTTGCTGGGCTTCTCATGTTCTGAATTTATTTTTTTCAAAAGAGTGGCCCACTAGTGAGATGGGACCCAGTTATCAGGTTCTAATAAGTGGGTCCCTTGTCACTGTTATATTCTCCAGATCTCAATTTTCCAATACATAAATAACAATATTTAAATCAGAACAGAGAGAAAACAAAATGCTTCAAACAGAGCACCGGAAAAATATGGTTCACATCATGAATACAATCAAAAAGAGCCAAACTTGGCACATTATTACAATCAAACATGGTTCACATCAGTTTTACAATAAAAAATGTTCACATCAGGTAACACAGCTATCACAGTATAACTATCTCCAATGCTTCTCCGAATTTGTTCATCCTGGACCTCACGACAAAACATGAATGAAGGGCATCTGCAAGTTATCAAGCAAAATGGTTAGAACAAGCAAAATGCGACATTTTTATCATTTAAGCATAAAAGGATAGGGTCAATAACATTTCGATGTTTGAAAAATGAACCAGGATTTCAATGTTTGAACAACAAAAGATAATATGCGGTTTAAATCAACCCCTAAGAAGATACACGTTCACATATTAATTTGGCAACATCTATAGAAATTGAACCTCGTAAACATGCAATGTGGAATTTGTATCTCAAAGAACTATACAGATTTATCAGGTTTAATTACCATAGAGAAGCCAAATGCTAGTAAGTCAGGATTAGTACACAAGACCTGATTCAGCAAAGTAAACAAGAAGGTCGCTACAATACAAAAATAAGCTCATCACAGAGAATAAAATGAGTGGAACTACAGTACATCCTCTAAATTGTCATGTTCACAAGATTAAAAGTAAGCTCAGCATAAGCATATGAGTTTTGTTTGGCACCACCACATCAAAAAACACTTAAAAGTACGCAAATTGGACTAGCTACCAGAAGCACAAGATCAGGTCACAAACTTAAACTGTCATACAGGAGGATAAACAATCATGTACTTATTTCCTACAGAGTAGGAAGTTGGGCATGTTATTGGTGAAATGTGGGGCATAAAGCAGAAATAGACACCATGATTGTTCTACACATAATACAGATAATCAGCACACAATATGGAGGAGGGTTTTTTCCTACTTCAATCCAATATCGGAGATGAAGAGGGAGCAGGCATGCAGATGGGACCTGGAGGGCAGGGGCCGACATGAGCCAGAGCAGCACCCGGGCCTCCTCGTGCATCCTCGGCCGGTCAATGGCGCTCCTGGAAATGAGTGAACACAAATTCTACCAACATTAGTGTACTGCTGCTGAGGCCAGAACCAAACAAATGCAATGGCAACACTAATATAAGCAACATGGCAGATCCACCAAGTAGTCCTAAATTTGGACACTATCATACAATACTAGAAAGGGCAAATAAAACAACAGACTTGCATAGGGAAATGTTTGATTTTACATATCTTATACAATAATTTGTTTATGACAGGAATGCATCAGTTTGTACAATACTAGAAAGGGCAAATAAAACAACAGACTTGCATACGGCAAATAAAACACATTAACCCGATGTTGTTCTACACTTCCACTACAGCACTCAAGCTCATGTTAGGCACTAACAATACTAACCTACAGGTACCAGCAAGGTATATTGGTACAAGTGCAGGTCATACAGGTCATACAAGTGCAGGTCATGCAGGTACAAGTGCAGGTCATGCAAGGTATATTGGTACAAGTACAAGTGCAGGTATATTGTACAATATGGCAAATAAAACACATTAACCCGTTGTTTGTACAATACTAACCTATAGGTACCAGCTAAGCAATTTGTTTGTTTATGCTGTAACTGACAGACCTAGTACGAGAAACAAGCATAGTGAAACAGAATAGACTGATTCAATGGCAAAACAAGCTAAGCTACTTATGATGCACCAGCAGGTGACCATCCAATCAATGATACACATCAGGTGCAAATATAATATGATGTGAAGAAGAAGCTAGCTGGAGTGGTGGGGGATGAAACCAAAATTACAAAGCATAGTCGGACCTCACATCACCACAGTTTTATGGTTTTATAACCAACTAGAAACTATGCAGAGCAGAGCAGGTCAGACAGTAAAAGAATTATCAAGCGGAGCAAAGCTGCAGTGGGACCATCAAGTTGTAGCCCTGAAGAAAGAAAGAACCAATAGGGTCAGCTACTTATTTATTCAGAGTTGAGAGTTGAATAATCATTAGAAAATTAAAGATACTGCTCAGCCTACTAAACAACACATGATTCAGTCACACGGTATAATTCTGACTATAATATAACGAGAGAACTAAAGATACTACATACTTAGAACTCAACTAACAAGTGAGAATGATCAAATCCGATGCAAACAACTGATTTTATTTGTTGATATTACTATAGGAGGTGAATTAAACAATTTTCAGCAAACAAGCTTTGATTTGCTGCTCCAAATAGAGGACCCTGGGATTGGGTGCTGATCACATAAGTAAATAACAGTGAATGACAAACGATCTGCACTTAAGATTGCACACACACCAACCAGCACCGAAAAAGTAAAGGGTAAATAACAATCTCACACTATTATCACTAGTGCACATTTCTTCATAGAAGAAACCCTGCCTAATACAGACCTACCAAGGAAATCAAAACATTGTAAGAATAGGTATATCCATATATTTTGAAGATGAACAGCAGCAAATTGATATACTTACACGCAGACATGCAATTTTAATTAATTAAATGAGCAGGCAACAAGGGCAATTGGAAATCTAGGGGCAGGAGGTTGTGCGAGCAACACAAGATATACACGCACTCATTCCAATCTGCAGGATGTATCCTGCAAATTAGGTTCTTCAAGCAGCACAACCACACACAGTTGACAGGTGCTCTAACTTCTAACAAACTAGCAATTCGCTTCAGTTGTGAACAGATCAGAGCGTGGTACGAGGATGTTTGAACCAACTAATTCACTTAAGAATTAGCTTGAAGCTCAAGACAGTAGCAGGATATTCTACACCGCGGCTTAAGTTCTTTTAATTTAGCACCACATCACACACACTTGACTGAGATGTTTTAACGAACTACTGACTTTGCTTCGGTGCAAGGATGTATTTACTAACTAACTAATCCACTTAAGAGTCAGCTTGAAGATTGAAGCTCGAGATAGTGTGGAAGCAATCTTGAAGCTCAAGATAGCAGCAGCAACGTGGAAGAAACGAGCTGAAATAGTAACCCAGCGGAACAGACACCGACAGGACCTACGAAACGGGAGCGGCATCCGTCCACCCACCCGCACGCACGCGAGCAAAACTGAATCGAAGGACAGAGGAGGGGAGCTGCACCTATGGCGACCGGCGCGGAGAGGAGCAGCGCCGCTGCGAGCAGCATGGCGCGGCCAGAAAGCACCGCCATTTCGTCCCCCGCCGGACACTCTCTCTGCTCCGCAGGCTGCAGGCTATAGGCAGCTAGACCTACCAGGAGACCTCTGTTCCAGTCGGAGGTGGGGTGGGGAGTTGGAGATCTAGGGCAGCTAGACCTACCAGGAGACCTCTGCCCCGCCGACAATCGATCCAAAAACTGGATCACACGCGCACTTCACCCAAATCGACCGAACTTAGAGAAGAGGGCGGGCAGGAGGGATCACCTCAGTGGGGCGGGGTGGGGGCGGCGGGGCCGCCCTAGAGCTCGAGCTTGAGGCCCGTCATGCCGGGCTCGCGGATAAGGTAGTGGAGGATGTAGGGGGTGGCGCGGATGACGGTGATGCAGCCCGCCATGATGCTGAGATGCAAGCGTAGCTCCTTGTACGCTGCCTCCTGGCTTGGCTTCCGGGTGTGGGGAGGGGATGGGAGCGAGGTCGCTGTTGAGGTGGGGGCGGTGTTGGGTGTCGGTGGCAGGATTGTTGTGGTGGAGGTGGGGGTGGGGAGAGGAAGAGCTTGAGTGGATCTGCAGCCATGGAGGAGAGGGGAGAGGAGTGGATGTGGTGGCTGAGGCGAGGGGAGAGGTGGGCGGCGGAAGGAAGGGGAGGACAGGTCGTCGGCCGCGGGATCTCACGGGGAGGCCGACGGCGGGATAGGGGATGGATCTGAGGTTGGGGCGGAGAGGGAGGAGGTGGTGGCGGCGAGGAGCTGAGGGAGGAGTGCGGGTGCGTGTTAGGGTTTGGGTGGTTGGGTTGCGGTTGGGTGAGGGGGTGAGGGATGTCGTTGGATCCAGAAGCATCCGACGGTGGTTAATGCATGATCCGCGTGATATGCCTCTGGACCAATCAGAGCGCACCAAACAATTTGAAGATTTTTTGACCATATAAATTGGTCATGATTGATTACATACAAATTTTTCATTTCATTTTTCAATGCTAAAAATGAGTTTTTTTGTGAAAGACCTATCAAATATTTGTTCAAATGACGTCATATTTTGCACAAGTTTACATCGTAGATTGGCAAACAACATTGACAAAGGGAGTTTTCATGTTCTTTGGACAAAAGAACCATTTTCCATTTTTTGAGTGCCCAAAATAAGTTTTTTCGTGAAGGACCTCCCAAATAATTGTTGCAAAATTGGACCAAATCATTTTTCTAAAATACTAGGCCATATTTAATGCACAATTGACCAAATGGTTGGCTGTAAAAAGTTTTGATCCACCTGTGGTGAAAAAGACAAATTTCCGCTGATTCAGTTGGAAGCGGGTCAAATTTGAACTGCGGCTGCCTCATAGTTTGCTTTTTATTTTTTCCAAAAATCATTTCTAGGTACATAAGTATATATTTAATCAGAGAAACATCAAAAGTTTTCCAAGATTCAACCACTAGCTAGGAACGCTCATTCCCGCCATTTTGACCGCATCTTGAAACGGGCATAAAAAATTCAAAAATATCAAAAAAATTGGGAAACCTTCGCATTGTGTCATTATATGTGGCCAAGTTCCTAGGAAAAATAACAAACTTGTAATACGACAATTATTTGAAAACAGTGTTATCAGAAATGAGCTATCATGCGTGAAGATCCATGGCTTTCAAGCCAAATGATCAAACTTATGGCCACATTCATGGCATAGTTTGTTCAAAGGATCTCATATCATGCACAAGGGTGCATCTTGGAATTACGAACAATGTTTCCTAAGGGAATTTTTATTTTCTTTGCACGGAAAATTCATTTTCCATTTTCCGAGTGCCCGAATTGAGTTCTTTTTGTGAGGGACCTACCATATATTTGTTGCAAAATTGTACAAAAATCATTCTTCTAAAATACTAGGCCATTTTTGATTCACAATTGACCAAATGGTTGGGTGTCAAAAGCCTTGATCCACCTCTGGTGAAAAAGACAAATTCCCTCCGATTCAGCAGGAAGCGGGTCAAATTTGAACTGCAGCTGCCTCATAGTTTGCTCTTTATTTTTTCAAAAAATCATTTCTAGATACATAAGTATCTATTTAATCAGAGAAACATCAATAGTTTTCCAAGATTCAACCACTAGCTAGGAACGGTCAAACCCGCCGTTTTCATCGCATTTCGAAACGGACATAAAAAATTCAAAAAAATCAAAAAATTGGGAAACCTTCGCATTGTGTCATTATATGTGACCAAGTTTCCAGGAAAAATAACAAACTTGTAATACGGCAATTATTTGAAAAAAGTGTTATCAGAAATGAGCTATCATGCGTGAAGATCAATGGCTTTCAAGCCAAATGATCAAACTTATGGCCACATTCATGGCATAGTTTGTTCAAATGATATCATATCATGCACAAGGGTGCATCTTGGAATTACAAACACTGTTTCCTAAGGGACTTTTTATTTTCTTTGCACGGAAAGTTCATTTTCCATTTTCGGAGTGCCCGAATTGAGTTCTTTTTGTGAAGGACCTACCATATATTTGTTGCAAAATTGGACCAAATCATTTTTCTAAAATACTAGGCCATATTTAATGCACAATTGACAAAATGGTTGGGTGCAAAAAGTTTTGATCCACCTCTCGTGAAAAAGACAAATTTCCACCGATTCAGCTGGAAGCGGGTCAAATTTGAACTGCAGCTGCCTCATAGTTTGCTATTTATTTTTTCCAAAAATCATTTCTAGTTACATAAGTACCTATTTAACCAGAGAAACACCAAAAAAAGTTCAAGATTCAACCACTAGCTAGGAACGGTCATTCCCGCCGTTTTGACCGCATTTTGAAATGGGCATAAAAAATTCAAAAAAATCAAAAAATTGGGAAACCTTCGCATTGTGTCATTATATGTGGCCAAGTTCGCAGGAAAAATAACAAACTTGTAATACAACAATTATTTTAAAAAAGTGTTCTCAAAATCGAGCTATCACGTGTGGATATCAATGGCTTTCAAGCCAAATGATCAATCTTATGGCCAAATTCATGGCATAATTTGTTCAAATGATCCCATATTGTGCAGAAGGGTGTATATTGGAATGGCAAACAATGTTGCCTAAGGAAGTTTTCATTTTCTTTGGACGAAAAAACCATTTTCCATATTTCGAGTGCCCAAAAGGAGGTTTTTTTGTGAAGGACCTCCCAAATAATTGTTGCAAAATTGGACCAAATCATTTTTATAAAATACAAGGCCATATTTAATGCACAATTTAAAAAATTGTTGGGCGTCAAAAGTTTTGATCCACCTCTGGTGAAAAAGACAAATTCCCGCCGATTCAGGAGGAAGCGGGTCAAATTTGAACTGCAGCTGCCTCATAGTTTACTATTTATTTTTTCCAAAAATCATTTATAGTTACATAAGTACCTATTTAATCATAAATACATGGTTTTATGGCAATACGTCGAGGTTTGGGCGGTGGCCAATGCCCCCAACTCTAGAGCGCGTAAACTCGGATGCCCGACGCATGGTCACCTCGTGACCGTGGCGTTGCCATGTGTTCTGGGCAGCCTAGGCATGTCTAGTGGGTTGGGCACTCCCCAGGTAGGTTCTAGGAAGAAAATTACAACATAAGATTCTCACGAGGAGACCGATCGATGCTCAAACATGAATTAGCAGCCAAGTGTTTGATTAGCGGTACGGGAAATGCACATGGCCAATGGGCGTGAGTTTTTGCTGAGGATGATCATCTACTAAGAAGAATGTCTTCGCAAATTTTCATATCAAAAGGAGGATCCTAGGTGGTACTTGCTTTGCAAAGTACCACACTGGACAGAAATATGAATGTTGAAGCTGGGCTCAAAATAATGAATGGATTGAGCTGAAATTTGGTGGAGGATGGTTATTTGGGCATTGGAAAGCACCGTAGAAAATTGATACCATTTGGACATGCCAAAGTGGTACTTCCTTCACAATGCTCTTCTATGGACAGAAACTTGGAAAAACTAGTGAGAGACATTGGATGAATGAAATGAGCTCAAATTTGGTGTAGGTAAGTTACATAGGTATGGTTATGCCTTGGTAGATTTTCAGATCATTTGGGTAAGCCTAGCTAGTACTTACTTCACAAAGCTTTTCTTGAGGTAGAAACTTTGAAAATTTCCTGAGAAAGATTGACTAGGAAAATGGAGCTGAATATTATCATGTGGCAATGATTTGGGTATGGAAGAGTGCCCAAAGAGTTTGAGGTTAATAGGAGGGGTCTAGATAACACTTGCTTTGCAATGTGCCAATTTGGCCATAAAATATAAATTGAACCTGGGCTCACATAGATAATTTTCCTAAGCTGCAATTTGGAGGAGGGTGATAATTTGGGCATATGAAGAAACTGTATAAATTTCATGTCATTTGGATATATAAAAAAGGTACTTCCTTCACAATGCTTCTAGGTGGACAAAAACTTTGGAAATTTGCCGAGGAAGATTTGCTAGGCAAGTGGAGCTGAATTTTTTCATGCGGTAATGATTTGGATAGGAAAGAGTGCCCAAAAATTCCGAGGGCAATCAAGAATATATAAATAGCACTTCCTTCATAAAGTGCTGTCGTGAACAGAATAGGAAAATGAATATTGTTGAATTAGTTTTGAACTAGGCAAGGAAGGATTTTTACATATTTGATGAAGATATGACCCAAAGAATTTATGAGATTTTTTTTGGGAATTTTGGGAATGACAGAAATATAGGTTGCTTCATAACCTAGGGCAAAAACTACCACATGGACATGACACATAGGCAAAACTGATGAGGTGGCGCCTTGTCATAGCAACCCACCACAATTTACAAGGTTATGACCATCTATATTGGTCATGATCAGCTAGAAATAAGGCAGCAGACCAGTGCTATCTGCTTTATGACCATTTCGTGTAAGGAAATTACGACCTTTCTGACCAAAATGGTCGTTATAGTTTAGGTTTTGGAGCCCCCCGAACAACTTTTGACCAATTGGTCTGAAATGGTCATAGATCTATGACCAATTCTTCCAGGGTCACTAACAGAAGGTCACAAGTTGACATATTTCTTGTAGTGTTATATCGCCCACAACTCACTTGTGTTCTACTCATGCATATGACATCTACGCATAAAACCTGGCTCGGATGCCACTGTTGGGGAACGTAGTAATTTCAAAAATTTCCTACGCACACACAAGAGCATGGTGATGCATAGCAATGAGAGCGGAGAGTGTTGTCTACGTACCCTCCTAGATCGTTCGCGGAAGCATTGCATCAACGCGGTTGATGTAGTCGTACGTCTTCACGATCTGACCGATCCAAGTACCGAAAGCACGGCACCTCTGAGTTTTGCACACGTTCGGCTCGGTGAAATCCTCGCCTTCTCGATCCAGCAAGAGGGGCGAAGTAGTAGATGAGTTCTGGCAGCACGACGGCGTGGTGATGGTGTTGGTGAAGAACAATCTCTGCAGGGCTTCGCCTAAGCACTACGAAAACTATGACGGAGGATAAACTAGAGGGGACGGGGTAGTCGGCACACGGCTTGGTGTTTCTTGATGTGTCTTTGGTGCTAGCCCTGCCCCTCTATTTATATGTTGAGCCCTGGGGTCGAAACTTGGAGCAAAAGCCTCCTCAAAGTCGGTTTTGCCCGAAAGGCAAGAGTCCCACTCGGAATCCAGGACCAAACGCCACAATCCTTGGCTTCTGGCCCAGATGCCATGGGCCTCGGCGTCTGGCCCAGGGCCAGACGCCAGGGTCTCCGGCGTTTGGCCCCCTGGCCTCCGCACAACTCCTTTTGCACCGACTTATAGCCCCATGGGCCTGACCCCTTGGCCAAACGATATCATCCAATATATGAATCTTTACCTCTGGACCATTCCGGAGCTCCTCGTCATGTCCGTGATCTCATCCGGGACTCTGAACAACATTCGGTCACCAACATACATAACTCATAGTACTATATCGTCAATGAACGTTAAGCGTGCGGACCCTACGGGTTCGAGAACTATGTAGACATGACCGAGACACCTCTCTGGTCAATAACCAATAGCGGGACCAGGATGCCCATATTGGCTCCTACATATTCTATGAAGATCTTTATCGGTCAGACCGCATAACAACATACGTTGTTCCCTTTGTCATTGGTATGTTACTTGCCCGAGATTCGATCGTCGGTATCTCAATACCTAGTTCAATCTTGTTACCAACAAGTCTCTTTACTCGTTCCGTAATACATCATCCTGCAACTAACTCATTAGTTGTAATGATTGCAAGGCTTATAGTGATGTGCATTACCGAGTGGGCCCAGAGATACCTCTCTGACAATCGGAGTGACAAATCCTAATCTTGAGATACGCCAACCCAACAAGTACCTTTGGAGACACCTGTAGAGCACCTTTATAATCACCCAGTTACGTTGTGATTTTTGGTGGCACACAAAGTGTTCCTCCGGTAAACGGGAGTTGCATAATCTCATAGTCATAGGAACATGTATAAGTCATGAAGAAAGCAATAGCAACAAACTAAACAATCAAGTGCTAAGCCAACGGAATGGGTCAAGTCAATCACATCATTCTCCTAATGATGTGATCCCGTTAATCAAATGACAACTCATGTCTATGGTTAGGAAACTTAACCATCTTTGATCAACGAGCTAGTCAAGTAGAGGCATACTAGTGACACTCTGTTTGTCTATGTATTCACACATGTATTATGTTTCCGGTTAATACAATTCTAGCATGAATAATAAACATTTATTATGATATAAGGAAATAAATAATAACTTTATTATTGCCTCTAGGGCATATTTCCTTCACAGCCAACACCAGCGCATCACCCTCAACGGCTCTGAAGTGACCCGCACTCTAGCTAGGCGAGCATGCCCAAATGCCGGCCCGAACTAGGTATCCACACATCACTCCCTTGTGCACTGTTCCGACGATGTTTGGATATCCTTTCACTGCTCTCTTAGCTTACACGCCTATGCAACTCTGACCTTAACTCTTATTTCTTCTAGATATATCATCTGAAACAAGCAAAACGATATTTTAGCGAAGCATGATGGCGCTACGGGATCTGGTACACATCCTGCACACCCGTATAACCTTGTAAGTATCTGTCCTCCGGTACAACATCAAGGTCGATTCCTCTTATTTGATCAACCATTCGCCGTGTCAAAAATGCAGAGGGGGATGCAAGGAGCACAAGGCCTGCACATCCAAGCAAGTGGTAACATGGACTTGTACATGGAACATCCCAAGCGCAAGCAGAGCTGCAGTGAGCATGTACAACGAGCTAGCGTAAGTCCCTGCATTTCACTTAGTTCGTACTGGCATTCGTGTATGATTTTTGTGCAGTGGCTGATCCATGAATTCAAGTTACCCGGGGCGAACATTTAACTTAAAAAACACGAAGGCACTTGCACTCCGAAAATCAACATAACTTGAGAAATGTGAAGCTACATGCACTTTGAAAACCAGGTAATGATCCAAAGTAGTTCAGATTATAAACACTAAATGATGCAAGCACCAAAAAACACAAAATGCAACATGGTGTACAAGGACTACAAACATGGTCTGTACCTGCTTGAATTATTCGTTCTCTGGCTGAAAATATCAAAGTGTAATTGCACGTATAACCAATGCGCAAACTGCATATCAATATATCTATCCTGCACAAGTATGCCAATAGTTTCAAACAAAAGATTAGAAAAGTATTTATGCTATGTTGTCATGATACATGGACTTTCTGGTAGATGGCCTTGATGTTTCCTCAAGCTATGAAAATGCACTATAATTTGCTTGTCATCAATGCCTGCAAATCTCTGTCTCTCTCAACATAGTAGATCATCATTAGACACTAAATCCTTCAATGAGCTTGCAAAATTCTTGCATTAGATCCCTCATTAGACACTATATGTTCATCACCAGGAGCATGTAAAATGTTTGCATCAAATCCTTCATTAGCAGTCTATTCATTAGACACTTCAGGCTCAAGAACAACATGAGCTTGTATGTTTGCACCAGAAACTTGATTAGATACATCAGATTCAGTCAGTTCAGTATTGATTGGGAGAGTTATAAAATAAGTAGAAATTGGTTTCATTTTCTCATAGATTCCCTACATACAAGCAGTTTTACAACACCGTCGGGTTTAACTATTGGCCAGAAATTGAAGAGTTGAATTAGATATAATCAGGGATGTGATGTACCTGCTCATTGCACATGCTACTCTTGCAAGCTGCGACTGTCCGTTTGTGCAAGCTCGATGCCATGCCCGTGCTGCCGCCGCTGCCTCCCATGCAGGCTACACCCAGGGTTGGATCTTCATCTTCTTGTCCTTCCGTTCGCTTGAAGCCCGGCGACCGCCCTCCAACGAGGGCGCGAGGAAGTGCTGTGTCGGTCTATCCAGCGGCGGCTATGTTAGGAGCGAACCAGACTAGAGGCTGGAGCGAATGAATTGGGATTTTTCCTGCTGTCGATCGATATGGGAGGCGCTCGTTTGGGCTGCGAGCCTGCTATAGGGCCTGCCTTGCACTTATGTTATTGGCCCATCCAAATTGAAACATTTTTCTTCATTTTTTACATTGTCTGCTCGTGCGTTGGGACGAACAAAACTAGCGTGGGCCAACCTGGATGACTGAAACTAGGTTCACATTTTCCAGCCACCTGAGGCGGCCGCCCATACCAGCCCCTATGGTGGCATCGCCCCTTTTTGCGTGTATGATTGGATAGTGAAAAATATTCCAGTGGCGCTTTTGATTTACCCACAGAATGGTTGAATTGCTTGGTTTTATGAACTGAGTTCACCAATAATGTGAAGGATGCCAGTCTTTTCATCCTATTGTAGATTGCTTAGATCTTGATATGCCAAAAGTAATCACATGAAATATACAGTAAAAGCCAGTGTGATGTGTTTGGCTACAACTAGTATAACTACACGTCCTCATATAACATATCAAGGACGCACCATCTTACCAGATTAACAATTCGACTTACCCATGCAGTGTGGGAACAAAGAAGTATTGGGACTGCGTATCCAAGCAATTGATGCCATGGACTCCTTCATACAACCTTGTAAGCGAAAAAGAAGTTGCAGTGTGCCTGTACAAAGAACTAGCGTAAGTTCAGTTACCTGCTTCTCAAAATTTTAGTTAGCCACTTATTGCAAAATTGTTCAATTACGTTGCTTGGCTTAATTTAGTTTCCTACTGATTACATAATGGCACAGTGTGTTAATCATATTGTAGACTGCACCTATCTATGTGTTTGATACTTACTGTTAAGAATTACCTGTTTGCCTTAACTTAAATATCTACTTGTTTGTTTAACTACTTTGCTGCTGCAACAGCGGGTTACAATGATGTTAATAACTAATTTTCAGCATCCAATTGAAACTCTTTAATTCCTTGTTTGTTTAACTGGTTTGCTGTTATAACTCCCAGTTGAGATGTTTTGCTAACTTCAACTTTTCTGAATCCAATCGGAACTTTAATGGCAAAACAAGTTAGCCCACGATCAAAGAGCGAGGTCCCCATGGACGTTGCATCATCCCACGACAGTGGCACCGGCCCAATCGTACATTATGAATTGCCAACTGCTGATGCTCTAGAGGCTAAACTAGTGGTAGAAAGAGATTCTGCTTCTGCACTTAGAGATGAAGTTGACATGTTGAGGAAGCAAACAACACAATCACAAGCAGTACATAAGACAACCATTAAATATTTGGTGGATTTCAAAACGAAGCAAGCTGAGACTGACCAGATTGTTAAAGTCCTGAAGGAAAAAAGGAAATTAAATTCCTACTTGGTAAATCATAGGTGAAATGTTCTTTCCATAGTTGAATAACCTTTGTGTTGTCTATTCATGTAATCAATCAAACCATTTGTTTTAGAGATCATGTAATAATTGTTTTATTTGTTTTTTGTTTGTAATTTTATTTGAGCACAAGTCTGTATTAATTGATAAGACTCGGAGACATTTCATTTGGATTGCTTTGCCAGACCTACAAATATGCCAATCGGGCTGAATGTGCATGCAACAATAGTAGTATAGATGGACCATAAGTGGCACGCATCGGAAAGGGCCAAGATGTGGGCTAAAAAAAGGATGCTGTTGTAGCCAAAAAAGTATATCGGCCTGGCTTATGTATGTTAGTTGATATTATTGATCCATATACTCTATAAGTGTTTATATGTCTGTTAGTTCTGTACATTCTTGGTTGATTGAGTCGGTATTTGAATCTTGATACATCGCTTGTATACATATCTAAATGGGAGTACACATTATGCTGTGTGTGACATTTGAGTTGGACATGAAGTGTTCCAAATATTCGAATTCACCTTAAACTGGATTCTAGTTTCTGAATTTGAGTATCGGCATTTGTAAACCATATTCATATATGACAGTGGAATACATCTTTGTCGTCCTTTTGAAGATATATAAAAACACATAGAATGATTTATAAAGATTCATATAGGAATACAAAATGGATTCGAATTTAGTTGCCAGGGTAAACATGGATGCTTATTGTCCCAAAATTCGAAAGAAACAACAAAATTCACACTCGCACATCGGCTGCCCAAAGCCAAGTGTTTGGGAGATGGAAATTACTGTCTGCCCATTAGACGGACAATCCATCGGCCCGATTACCACTGCTCTAAATAGGGGTAGGTTAGTAACTTCAATTAGACGTGACACAACCGCCTCTGAGCCCATTCCGACGCGGTGGGCGTCAAACATGGGCGGCAAAACTCATTTGATTCAAGCTCGTCTGAAAGACCTCTGTTTCTCCCTCCATTCCCCATTCATACACGATGGGCGGCAAAACACCCTCTCGTATGAAATAGATGTAGGCTAATATTTTAAATAGGGGCAGATGTGTAACTTCCATCAGACATGACACAACCGCCCTACCTGTCAGCCCCGTTCATACACCATGGGCGCCAACCGTGGGCGGCAAAACACCCTCTCCTCGCCCGAAATAGTTACCGGCAAATATTTGGGAGATGCGAGATTACCGTCATATCCCCAACCGACGAGACGTCCAAATTTGAAACGGGGGATAAGTTCGTAACTTTCCCATATTTCAGACAGGCGCGTCCCAAAAACATGGTTCCTCGTACCTCTCCCTCCATTTTCCCATTCATACACCATCCGTGCTAGAACACCCCATTCCCACACCAGCCTCTGTCCGCCACCCCATCCATCACCGCCGTCCTCCCCCACATCCATCGCCACCGTCCTCCACCATGCCGGAGCGCCTACCAAGACCGCGTCGTCCACTGCTAGAGATGGACGTTTCTCATCCACGACGACAGACCAATAGCCTTGCATTGCGTCCTCTCGCTTCATCGGCGCAATCGTCCTCTTTGCCGGCGCCGCTCACACGACCTTCTCTTCCACCGCAACGGGACTTATCCCCCGATGCACCCGTCTACCGTCGCAGATCTGCTTCAACGCCACCGACAGCCATCGCACCGCGATGCCTACACAGCGCCGCAAGAGAGGTGGTACTTCATATCTCCTCAACTTTTTGATCTCAACCAGAAAATAGATCTTAACTTGGTTACTCTACTTTCTTTTCAGCTCTTAGAATTTAGTTCTTAGTTCGAAGCAAACAATGGATGCTAAATATCATTTCCCCGGTTTGCAGCTTCAAATCTGCCATGGCACAGCCATAATACGGTTTAATTGATCATGCTTAGGGTTTAATTGATCATGTTGGTTCCGTGGTGGTTTCTTTAATAGAAATCAGAGGGGAACCCTCTTTTGCTAAAAAATATCAGCTTAGAGTTTCCCTCTTTTATGATCACTATAGGATCAGAATACATGCTTCGTGTCATAATAACACTGCTCCACCCATCAAGCCAAACAAGCTTAGTTGTTCAAATACGAATATGATATTATTAAAATAAAGTTGTTTAATTGGTCAGCTAAATGTTCCTAAATTAGTTTCGAAAATGCATGTTCGCCGCTCGGGTGTGGATCTCTGTGTGTGGTCTGGTCAGCACGGTTGGGGAGGTGAACTTTGCATATGCAGGGGTTTATAGGGAGACACTCTCCGAGTTGAAACCGCAATGCATTCCATAGATAATCTGACTACTTTTTATGTTTTCATGAATCTCAGATTCTGAACAGCATCATAATGATTATGAGCTTGCGCGTATGAAAAGAATAAAGCAGAACAATGCCATGGCTGTCAAACTTGGCATTAAGGGACTGAAATGAAGTCTGGATGCAATGCAAACACTCTCCACCTACAGATTCATTCTCAGAATATGATCCTAACAGTGATTCTAAGCTAGAGGGAGACCTAAGTCAATGTAGCTCCCTAGTGGAGGAGTCAGAGGAAGATGCCCTATCTTATTCACCCATCAAGGTACTTGCTCTAACTTTCCAAGGTTACATTGCTCGCACATATCTTGCAACTGATGCTTTGCATTGCTTCTACTTTGTTGAACTGCCATTAGCTTAGTTTACACATCGTGTATGTGAATACACCCTGCCTATCCATTTTCAGTACATATTCCATCTGTCATCATACCATATTTTTCCATTCGAATGTTGTTCTTGTGTATCAGTCGTTCAAAAGGAAGAGGGCGATTGCTGTTCGTGGAGGAGCACAAGCAAAGTATTTGGAAAAGGTAGTGGCACGTGATAAATCAAATAGCCCATTAGGTGTAGTTGCAATATCACCTGACCCACAAAATACCCCAACTCTAGCAGACTCTAGCCCTACTACACTGGTCATTTCTGATGCCCCAACTCAGCAGACCCCAACTGCAGCAAACAGTATGATTATGCCAGTTGACATAGCACTAGCTGTACGACGCAAAACCCCCATTCCAGCAAAGAGTACACCAAATCCAGTTGCCAAATCCCTTTCGAACCAGAGAGAGCCCCAATTGAACCAAATAGGACCCATGTTCCACTTCTTCCCAGTTTAGAAGACGAAGCTTATGTTGTTGTCAGGAACTTTGTGCGCATCTTTCCATCATGGAAAGATTATACTGCAGACACAGAACAATTTCCAGTCTTCCTCCTCAACTTACGCGTAAGTAATGTACTAATGTTATTCATGGTCATTACTGCATATGTTTCTGCTGACAGAAGAGACAATATTTCATTCTTTTAAATAGGCGAGGCGCAAACTGGATTGTGATGACGAGCAAGGGTTGGTTGCGCTTTTCAAGCACTCGTTGATGAAGTATCATTCCTACCTGAGGCAAGCGCACTTTGATGGCAAGCCTCTGAATGAAATTTCTGTAAAGTCTTCGGTGCTACATTTATCTGACGGTGACTGGAATAATCTTGTTACACATTGGTCTCGGCTGCAACGTAAGGTACTGTCTATGATATCACATCACAATTTGAACTACATTTCTGCATTTTCCTTAATGTCTCACTTGTATGAAAACTGTTAGCAGAAGAACATTCGTTCTCAAGGGACCACAGAATCTCGCAACTATACTACACACTGCATTGCTCTTGTGAGTACCTCTTGCCCTGTATGACCATACTTACTTTCATAGCTGTTTGATTATGTAGCATCACTGCACATGTTAGCCTCGTAATCGTCCATTTGGTGGACATTATAAGATCCGTATGGACTCTTACATAAATTTAGAATCAACCCAATGCTTTTGAAGAGGTTTAGCTCTGCAGTCCTCTTGTAAGGACTGAACGTGGTCTATCACTGTACTTACATTAACAGCTACTCCCTCCGTCCCATAATATAAGAACGTTTTGTATAGTACACCATTGTTCAAAACACTCTTGTATTATGGGAAGAGGGATTGGTTCATTTTATAGCATTCTGCATCTTATCTTCCTCGCCCACCATTTACTAAAAAAGATCAGATCTATATTTAATCTTACCAACAAGTAGAATACACAGACAATGCTAGTGTAGAAGTGTAGACCATTGCTCTTGTCAGTACATTTTGTCCTGTAACGCTTGTACTTCCAGGGATTGGTAGTTGATTATGTAGCATCAATCTGCATCTTATGTTCATTATCCTCTATCCCTCCTAGTATTATCATATCTATAATTACTCTCTACAAAATGTAGAGTACATCCAATGCTTATGAAGAAGATTCTGTGCTGAAATTCTTGAGTTATCCTTCCCTTGCCATGGAGAAGGGCATTATAAAGCCGGTGTTAACTGTTAATGTAAGTCAGTCCTTCTAAAGCCTTTATCCTCAACTGCTATTTAATTTGCTCATACTCCCTATCGTTTACTGCTGTTTAGTTTGTTGTTTCTACCAAAATGCATGTTCGGAAGAACCGTAAGTTCTAAGTTTTACTTGTAAAACCAAATTCCTTATTCATACCAAGCACATTACTTAATACTCCCTATATGTATGCTTGTTTTTGTGGATCTATAATCCAGTGTGTGGTGAAGCAGCCCATGTTTGCACCTTGTCATCTCATGTTTTATCTTACTGATGTGGCTGATGATATGAACAACATGCCATGCACATTATCCAAAATAGATACAATGATTTTCTTTGCCCTTCATCTATGCTTGTTATGTTGACATGGTAATCCAGTAGTGTGGTGAAGCTCCCCGCATTATGAATAATGCCAAATTATGCTATTGATATTTTGACCATACTCTTTATTTTCTAATTTGAAATTGGATAGAATTGACAGAACAATTATCATCTTTGTTTATACATGTGCAAAACATGTCATCTCTCTGCTTTGTTTCAGGGTGATATGCCTGATGGCATGCACAAGTCTGCTGAAGGCTGTGAGACAAACCCAACATATATTGCAGCAAAGAAGGCAAAACATCTTGAAGATAGCGAGACAACCCCAAAGTCTTGTCTTGATGCAGTGTTCAAGTTACTTGAGACTAACAGTCAGACAAGCTCACAGAATTCGTTGTCTGAATCAGTTCGACTTCTTCAGTCCCAAGTTCTAGCAGAAAGGCATTCTGCAACTCAACTTCAACTTGAAGTCCTATCTTTAAGAAATATTGCGCAGAACACCAATGAGAACCTCATCGCTAAACAGCTACACCTGGAAGCTATGACCGACATGCTAGGCCGGTCTCACAGCCTTGCTCACACTACAAGAAATACGTCAACTTGTGACCAGCACTATTGGTCACTGAATGGTCACTGTTTTCAATTTGTGACCTTTTTGTGACCAAAAACATAAGGTCAAAAGCTGGCTGTCATAAACTGACTATAGCGACCTTTCTTCTGGAATGGTCGTAGACATTTATGACCAAAATACGTATACTGTGGCGTTTTGGTCACTAGCAACCTCCCCAGACCACGTAGGCATCCAGCGTGGCAATCTGATGTGGCACAAGATTCAGCCCGGTCCAATTCGATTTTCTACATGGGCCTAGCCCAACAATTCAGCCTTTTTAATGTATTTTTTCGTGATTTTATTAGCTACATGGGTCTAGCCCAACAATGCAGCCTTTGATTTCTTTGCATGGCCCTTTTAACAGCAGGTTTTCTTTTGATCTTTGTTTGGGCCATTATATTTTAGAGCTGGTCCCACCAATCAAATGGGTGCCACTTGTCATCATCTCACACATTGGGCCCACTTGACAGAAATTTCAAAATTGCTCAAATTATTTTCATAAATGGGTCCCATAAGTCAGGTATCCATTCCACAAACCAGATTCAATGCCAATATATTTTCTAGTACAGAAATGCATTTCAAGTAAACAATATTATTCTAAGAATATGTACATAACTCCCAGCATTTGAATAACAATTAGCAAGGACATATACATCAAATTCCCAGCAAAATCAGGAGTACGTCCAAATTCCAAGGGCAACATTACAACAAAGTCCTGCATCTCCCTAGGAGCAGGAGGGATAAGAGAGCATGCATGCATGACTAGATCCTGCATGCCTTGCTTCTTCCAACTTCTTCCCAGAGCTCACGTCAAAACATGAATGAAGGAAATCATCTGCATGTTAAAAGAAAATGGTTATGAACAAAATGTATGAACTGAAAGGAGCACGCTATTTTGTATTTGAGAAACTGAAAAATGCACGAACAATTTTTCAGAAGATAAACGAACTTTTGTGCATGCATTTAGACAGGAAAACAAGGGCTTGTAGTATACACATTAATTAGAACAGGATCGCAAGACACAAATATAAGCTAGAATTGACAAGTACACATTAATTTTAACATAGCATCACTAGCTCTCTTGTTGTCTGCATATTAAACCATATTGGAAAATGCTCAGGAGTGGGATTTTTGTTGGAAGGGACTTACGGTGGCCACCGACTTGTTCTTGGGGTTCTTCTGCTTGAACTCCACGCGGAACTCGCCCCTGACAATAACCAACCAACAAACAACAAGTTGAGAACAACGGCCGCCTGGAAACCACGAGGAAACAGGAAGGTGGTAAACATAAGGGCAGGTGAAACTAATAATTAACATCACAGGAGAGAAAACATAGATTGACTATATAAGAACAGTATATTCCTTAGCAAAAGATGCCGCTAGGACATATATAGATTGACTGAACAGTATATTCCAACACAAACACATGACAACAAAATCCTCTTCAATTTAACATGAGATATATAATATGTAAGTCACATCTAGCAACCCGTCTAGACTCTGGACATGATAAGTTGCACCAATATTTAGCAAGGTGTGTACCTCCAAGTGGATGAGCCAGCTCCGAGACCCACTCCCTGACCCTCTCCGCAGATGCTCCCGTCAAAGCATACTGCATCATAGCAAGCACAAAAATTCAGAAAACTATAGCTGGTGTAAAGATGGACCAAACTACAGTTTAAGTAAAACTATAAGAACACAAAATAAAACTACAGTTTCAGTAAAACTATAAATTAGTTTAGATTGTGAGAGCATACATGGAAAGTCAGCACCATCAGCAGTAACCATTAACAAAAGAAAATAAATTATGTCGAGGCTGGAAATAACATCTCTGGAGTAGTTTTAATTGAAAAAAATCTATAGAATACTCCAGTAATTAGAGTACACAACTAAGATGCTGGAAAGAACATCACACAGGCAGGACAAACTACTCCATCTCTGCACTACAGGCAGGAAAAACTATAGGAGTATACAGCTACTCATACAGGAGTACTATGGGCAAGACAAATACAGGAGTAAGATGTTGATCATGCTGGAAAGAACATAACTACTCCAGGTACTACATGAGTACAGGAAAGAACACTACAGGCACCAAAAAATGCATCCATCTCGCTTATAGTATTACAGGAAAGAACACTAAAGCGAGCTCACAAGCCTCACATATAGTAAGTCTTTCCTGTCACAACCAAATTACAGGAAAAATGCATCCATCTCACTTACATATCAAATATAGTTAGTCTTGCTTGGCACCACAAGCACCACCGTCGACGTCGGCCTGCAAGCACAACATAGGATTGGAACTCTGAATCGAACGACAACTAAAGCAAACCAATCCATCATCGATAGTAAAACTCTAAAGAAATGTTGATCCTTTTTTCTACTGCTACTGCTTGGTTGTTACTGAATAAATGTTGACAACTAAAGAGCTTCGATGGGGCACAAAACCTGGAGGCCCTGTTATGGTGTTGTGTGTGATGAAGATTTTATAGGGTTTCTTTTAGTGGATAACTTAATTTGAGACTGACACATCCAGCTAATGTAAGTGTGGGTAACCAGAAAAATTGAAAGGGGGGTAGTCAAGCGGGTTTAGTACCTTGGGAGAGGGAGCACCAGCAAGTGGAGTCAACAGCGATGCAGGACTGGAGGCGCGCCTACGCGACCGCGGTGTGCAGGGGCAATAGTGTCTTGAACGGATTCCTTCAAAGGCAGGCAACCTGCAAACAAATAATTAAGTATACCAAGACATGTTCATTTCAGAATCGGAATTCACATGATGGAACACAGAGCCAATGTTTGTCATTTGTTGGAAAATGCACAATGAAGGTAGTGACTGGTAATTACAGGAAATTCCAGATTGAGGTGGTGGTGGGGGATGAGATCCTGGACTCCACATTAGTCCAACTTATGGCAATTATGTCCGACACGTTCTTTTATAATGCTCAATTACTCAGGACTAGAAGCATTTTATTTCATGATATTTCCAGAGCTACTACCAGTTTGAGATTAGTCCATTGGTCATTCCTAATTGTGTTTTGTGGATTGCACCTGCGACTGCCATCACTAGCTTGGAAGCAATACGCACAGCACTGGTAGGATAGGAATCATCCTGGTTGTGTGTTGACAAATCACCTGCAATGCTGGAGCAGCGGTGGGTCGAGCCGGTCCTTGTGGTTGGTGGTGAAGATGAGGATCCGCTCATGGCCACTGCTGGACTAGAGGCTGTCCCATATTGATCAGTCCGGACAGAGTGACCTCACAAGGCAATGCACAGGTTACTTGGTAAGTGACAATCAATTTGCAAACCACAGGAAATGAATAATAGCTCTAGTAAGGCAACTTCTCTTGTTGGAAAGATCAGATAAACAGGGTGAGTTCTTATATTCAGACTATCACTGGTAGTGTAATTTTCTACCACATAGACATCTACTGAACCAATGGTGAATAATAGCTTATCATAGGCAAAATCATTTGGATAACAGTAACTTGTTCAGATAGCTGGAATCAATTAAGCTGCTTAGGCATCTGTGTACATGATTGTCTTGCAAAGAATCGATCAAAATCACAAGCAACAGACTGGGGCTCGATGCCACTAACTACCAAGAACTACAGCAACTTCCATGAACTACAACATCAGATCTGAAACTCTGTAAAAATGGGAAGAATGGAAGTATACCTTGCTCTTGGTGACGTTGATGGCGTGGAACAGGAGAGTGCCGGACTCCTGCATCTGCTTGACGCCGGTGGTGGTCTCCTCGGAGACGCCAACGAGCCTCTCCTCCATCTTGCGGTACTTGTGCGGATGATGGCGAGCACGACGGGGTTGTCGATGGACTCCGGGTCGGCGACCTTGCCGGACTCCTTGTCGGCCTTGACGCCATGGAGGATGAGCAGCGGGGCATCATTGAGGATGAGGTCGGGGCCGCCGCTGACGCCCCAGTCGAGGCAGCACTTGGTGCACCACCAGCACTCCTCGAGTGCCGTGGCTAGGGTTCCGAGCGCGCGAGGAAGGAGAGAAGGTTGGAGGGCGCTATGGCGGTGGGAGGAGGCACCTCCTCCTCCTCCTTTGCCGACGGATCTGGAGGACACGGCCAGCCTAGGTCGAGCCAGTCTGGAGGGGAGGGGAGGGGAGGAGCAGATGGTGGGGGGAGCCGGTAGCGGGGTAGAGGGTGGAGTCGCCGGCGGCGACGCAGATGTGCTCGGCGGCGGGGCTGGTTTTGGGGGCACAGGAGGAGGAAGAGGGGATACCGAGGTGGTGGAGAAGCACCTGGATGCGGCAGCGGCCTTTGCCTCCCGGAGGCCCCACGACACGGGGCTGCGCCACATCTCACAGATCGGGGTAGCCCCTGGCGCGCGCGCATGTAGGGTTCGGCTAGGGAGCGCGGGTGGGATTGGAGAGGAGGGGATCTCCAGGCAGGAAGGGGAGGGGAGGGGAGTGGTGGTGGCACCGACGGCGGAGTGGATGCGGTCGCCAGCGGCTGGTTCATGGGGATCCAGATCGTGGGGGACGGCAGCAGCGCGTCGGTAACGAGGTGAGGGTGTGTGGTGGGCTGGTTGGTTCAGTTGGTGGTGAGGGAAGGGGAGGTGCGAGAGGAGGGGGGCATGGAGGAGGCCATGAACGACGGCGAGCTCCGCCGGAGGGAGGTGGCGGCGGAGATGGATCTGGAAGGGAGGAGGCGAGCTCTCTCCATTGGGCGAGACAACGAGGAGACGGGGGATCTGGAATGGGATCGATGGTTCTGAAACTGGAAAGAAAGGAGGCGGGGCGGGGGGGTGGATGCAGAATGATCATCTAGGGTTTCGGGGTTGGTGTGGAAGGGTTGAGGACGGCCGTTGGATCCACGAGCATCCAACGGTGTTTGATGCACGATCCGCATGATACGTCCACAGACCAATCAGAATGTAGTACGACGTTATGACCATCTAAATTGGTCGTAGTTGACTAAAAATAATTTTTGAGTGCCCGAAATGAGTTTATTTTGTGAAGGCCTACAATATATTTATTGCAAAATTGGACCAAATCAATTTTCTAAAATACTAGGCCCTATTTAATGCACAATTGACCAAATGGTTGGGTTTCAAAAGTTTTTATCCACATCTGGTGAAAAAGACAAATTTCCGCTGATTCAGTTGGAAGCGGGTCAAATTTGAACTGTGGGTGCCTCATAGTTTGCTCTTTATTTTTTCCAAAAATCATTTCTAGGTACATAAGTATCTATTTAATCAGAGAAACACCAAAAAAATTTCAAGATTCAACCACTAGCTAGGAACGGTCATTCCCGCCGTTTTGACCGCATTTTGAAACGGGCATAAAAAAATTCAAAAAAAATCAAAAAATTGAGAAACCTTCGCATTGTGTCATCATATGTGGCCAAGTTCCCAGGAAAAATAACAAACTTGTAATACGGCAATTATTTTAAAAAAGTGTTCTCAAAAATGAGCTATCACGTGTGGAGATCAATGGCTTTCAAGCCAAATGATCAATCTTATGGCCACGTTCATGGCATAGTTTCTTCAAATGATCTCATATTGTGCACAAGGGTGCATATTGGAATGGCAAACAATGTTGCCTAAGGAAGTTTTCTTTTTCTTTGGACGAAAAAACCATTTTCCATTTTCCGAGTGCCCGAAAGGAGGTTTTTTTGTGAAGGACCTACCAAATAATTGTTGCAAAATTGGACCAAATCATTTTTCTAAAATACTAGGCCATATTTAATGCACAATTGACCAAATGGTTGGGTGTAAAAAGTTTTGATCCACCTCTTGTGAAAAAGAAAAATTTCCGCCGATTCAAGTGGAAACGGGTCAAATTTGAACTACAGCTGCCTCATAGTTTGCTATTTATTTTTTCCAAAAATCATTTCTAGGTACATAAGTATCTATTTAATCAGAGAAACACCAAAAAAATTCCAAGATTCAACCACTAGCTAGGAACGGTCATTCCCGCCGTTTTGACCGCATTTTGAATCGAGCATAAAAAATTCAAAAAAAAATCAAAAAATTGGGAAAACTTCGCATTGTGTCATCATATGTGGCCAAGTTCCCAGGAAAAATAACAAACTTGTAATACGGCAATTATTTTAAAAAAGTGTTCTCAGAAATGAGCTATCATGCATGAAGATTCATGGCTTTTAAGCCAAATGATCAATCTTATGGCCACACTCATGGCATAGTTCGTTCAAATAATGTCATATTGTGCACAAGGGTGCATATTGGAATGGCAAACAATGTTGCCTAAGGGACTTTTTATTTTCTTTACACGGAAAATTCATTTTCCATTTTTCGGGTGCCTGAATTGAGTTCTTTTTGTGAAGGACCTACAGTATATTTGTTGCAAAATTGGACCAAATCAATTTTATAAAATACTAGGCCATATCTGATTCACAATTGACCAAATGGTTGGTGTTAAATGCCTTGAACCACCTCTGGTGAAAAAGACAAATTCCCGCCGATTCAGATGGAAGCGGGTCAAATTTGAACTCCAGGTGCCTCATAGTTTGCTCTTTATTTTTAAAAAAAATCATTTCTGGATACATAAGTATCTATTTAATCAGGGAAACATCAAAAGTTTTCCAAGATACAACCACTAGCTAGGAACGGTCAAACCCGCCGTTTTGACCGCATTTCGAAACGGGCATAAAAAATTCAAAAAAATTCAAAAATTTGGAAAACCTTCGCATTGTGTCATTATATGTGACCAAGTTTTCAGGAAAAATAATAAACTTGTAATACGGCAATTATTTTAAAAAAGTGTTCTCAGAAATGAGCTATCATGCGTGAAGATTCATGGCTTTCAAGCCAAATGATCAATCTTATGGCCACATTCATGGCATAGTTTGTTCAAATGATCTCATATTATGCACAAGGCTGCATATTGGAATGGCAAACAATGTTGCCTAAGGGACTTTTTATTTTCTTTGCACGGAAAATTCATTTTCCATTTTCCGAGTGCCCGAATTGAGTTCTTTTTGTGAAGGACCTAGCATATATTTGTTGCAAAATTGGACAAAATCATTTTTATAAAATATTAGGCCATATTTAATGCATAATTGACAAAATGGTTTGGTGTCAAAAGTTTTGATCCATCACTTGTGAAAAAGACAAATTTCTGCCGATTCAGCAGGAAGCGGGTCAATTTTGAACTGCATCTACCTTATTGTTTGCTCTTTATTTTTTCCAAAAATCATTTCTAGTTACATAAGTATCTATTTAATCATAAATACATGGTTTGGTGGCGATACGTCGAGGTTTGGATGTGGCCCAGGGCCCCAACTCCAAAGCGCGTAAACTCGCATGCCCGCCGCATGGTCACCGCATGGTCATCTGCTTCTTCGTTGCGCTTTATGATCACTGGTGGCGAACCTTGATGCCCAATGGATGTAATATACCTTAAATCCTTTATTGTGTAGTGTAGGTTTATTCTTAGTTACTATGCCGTAATTTCTTTATTGTATAGAGTAGGTTTCTTCTTAATTCCTACTAGTTACGCAGCAGCCCGAAATGAACCCCGACCCATGATTGTGTGAATCAAATCACGGGCTTTTAACAAGCGAAAATTGCCTCGGTCCTTGTTTGGCCCAATCAGATATCGGCTGCGAGCAGGCCAGATGCAAACCGGGCCGTAGTTCGGCCCAACTATATGACGGGCTTTTAACAGGCCGAAATTAATACGGGACCGAAATGTTAAACGGGTCCTTAGCATGCCAAAACTAATATCAGGATGAATTACTAAGTGGGCCTTTAGCAAGTGGGCCCAAAAGCATAGTGTCCAGTTGACGGGCCGAATCTGATATGGGCCATAATTGAGCCCAAAGCCTCTTAAAGGGCCGGACCTGATCTGGGCCGTAATTTGGCCCAGAACGTGGTAGGCTTTTAACGGGACGGATCTCATATGGGCCACTATTAGGCCCGGAGCGTGGCAGGCCATTAATGGACCGGATCAAATATGGGCCGGCATTTGGCCCAAAACATGGCAGCCAGTTAATGGGCCGGCATTTGGCCCAAAACATGGCAGCCAGTTAATGGGCCGGCCTACTAGGGTCCTCAAAATCTTGTGGGCCTACAGCTAGGCCGGCCCATTAATGTCGGCGAAATCTCGTGGGCCTACAGCTAGGCCGGCCCATTAATGTCGGCGAAATCTCGTGGGCCTTTAGCTGGGCCGGCCCATTATGACCCGCAAGAATCTTGTGGGCCTTTACCTGGGATGGCCCATTATGGCACAAAAAAATCTTGTGGGCCTTTACCTGGGCCGGCCCATTATGGCCCGCAAAATCTTGTGGGCCTTTAGCTGGGCCAGCCATTATGGTCCGCAAAATCTCGTGGGCCTTTAGCTAGGCCGGCCCATTATGGTCCGCAAAATCTTGTGGGCCTCTAGTTGGGCCGGCCCATTTAAACTTGTTGGGTCGTGCCATGTGTCGACGTATCATAGGCGCCTTCTGTCCAGTGAGTGGATGACATCTGTCCCGATGATGAGCCGACACGTGTTTCCTCTAGCCAATGATGATTTTACACGTGGAAAATCCCCATTGGTCGGGGCTGTTAACGGGTTATCGGATCCAAAACCTGACCTGATAGCTTAATGGCGTTCCGTTACAGTGGATGCCACGTGTCGGTCACCCTTGACGAAAGCACTTCTGTGACGCGCGATTTAACGTCATGGAAGTGGACACTTCCGTGATGATAATTTTGGTAATGTCATGGAACACTTCTACGACAGCACAGGTATGACTATCTTGATTCTGTCATAAATTTGTCATGGATGTACATGCATGACAAAAAAAAGACCTACGGTGACAAACACGTATCATCACAGAAGTGTATTTTTTTGTAGTGATTGAAGACTTCGTCCCGTGTCCGGATGGGACTCTCCTTGGCGTGGAAGGCAAGCTAGTCAATACGGATATGTAGATCTCCTCCCTTGTAACCGACTCTATGTAACCCTAGCCCCCTCCGATGTCTATATAAACCGGAGGGTTTAGTCCGTAGGACAACATACAATCATACCATAAGCTAGCTTCTAGGGTTTAGCCTCTACGATCTCGTGGTAGATCAATTCTTGTAATACTCATATCATCAAGAACAATCAAGCAGGACGTAGGGTATTACCTCCATCAAGAGGGCCCGAACCTGGGTAAACATCGTGTCCCCTGCCTCCTGTTACCATCCGCCTTAGACGCACAGTTCGGGACCCCCTACCCGAGATCCGCCGTTTTTGACATCGACATTGGTGCTTTCATTGAGTTCCACTGTGTCGTCACCATAAGGCTCGATGGCTCCTTTGATCATCGGTAACGACGCGGTCCAAGGCGAGGTTTTCCTCCCCGGACAGATCTTCGTATTCGGCGGCTTCGCACTGCGGGCCAATTCGCTTGGCCATCTGGAGCAGATCAAGAGCTACGCCCCTAGCCATCAGGTCAGGTTCGGAAACTTAAACTACACTGCCGACATCCGCGGAGACTTGATCTTCGACGGATTCGAACCCATGTCAGGTGCGTCGCACAGTCACGACGAGCACGACGTAACTCTACCGTCGGACATTGTCTAACGCCCTCGATGCGGCTATAGCTCCCACGTGTCGAGGCACGACTTAGAGACATAACCGCATTGAAAGCAATGTCGCAAGTTAGGAAATCATCACACATCCCTTGTACATAATTAATATAAAGGGGAAGATAACATAGTTGGCTTACACTCGCCACGTCACATCAGAGTACATAATAACATCCATCATACAAATCACTCATGGCCCGACTACGGTGCCAAAATAGAAAAGACCCCCAACATGCGACAAGGCCCTGAATCGATAACCCCAACTAGGCACCACTACTGATCGTCGGGAAAGGAAACATAATAACGCTGAGAGTCCTCGTCGAACTCCCACTTGAGCTCGTACTCGACACCTGGAGCGGAATCACCTGGACCTGCATCTGGAATTATAGTAACTGTGAGCCACAGAGACTCAGCAATCCCGCACCCTCGCGATAAAAACTATTTAAGCTTATAGGAAGGATAAGGCAAGTATGTGGAGCTGCAGCAAGCGACTAGCATATGTGGTGGCTAACTTATCCGCAAAAGAGAGCGAGAAGAGGAGGCAAGGCGTGAGCGAGAAACTAGAGGAACAACCTGCGCAAGCATAACTCCAACACCGTGTCCACTTCCCGGACTCCGCCGAGAAGAGGCCATCACGGCAACACACGCAGTTGATTCGTTACAATTAATTAAGGTTTAAGTTATCTACAACCGGACATTAACAAATTCCCATCTGCCCATAACCGCGGGCACGGCTTTCGAAAGTTCAATCCCTGCAGGGGAGTCCCAACTTAGCCCATGACAAGCTCTCACGGTCAACGAAGGAAAAGACCTCCTCCCAAGACGTTCCGATCAGACTCGGTATCTCGGTAACTCAAGACACTTCGACAGGTTAAAACAAGACCAGCAACACCGCCCGAATGTGCCGACAAATCCCGATAGGAGCTGCACATATCTCTTTCTCAGGGCACACTCAGATTGTCCTAGGTACGGGTAGGCCAGCCCAGAGTTGCCCCTGGTGGCCACCGGTAGCTGACAGGTGGACCAACACTCAGAGGAGCACTGGCCCGGGGGGGTTAAAATAAGATGACCCTTGGGTCTGCAGAACCCAAGGGAAAGAAAAGGCTAGGTGGCAAATGGTAAAACCAAGGTTGGGCATTGCTGGAAAAGCTTTAATCAAGGCGAAATATCAAGGGGTTCCCATTATAACCCAACCGCGTAAGGAACGCAAAATCCGGGAACATAACACCGATATGACAGAAACTAGGGCGGCAAGAGTGGAACAAAACACTAGGCGAGAGGCCGAGCCTTCCACCCTTTACCAAGTATATAGATGCATTAAGATATCATAGCAATATAGTGATATCCCAACAAGCAAAATAAAAGATGTTCCAATAGGAACGGCTCCAATCTTCACCTGCAACTAGCAACGCTATAAGAGGGGCTGAGCAAAGCGGTAACATAGCCAATCAACGGTTTGCTAGGACAATGGTAGGTTAGAGGTTCAATCATGCAATTGGGAGGCTGACAAGCAAGTGGTAGGCATCGTAGCAGTGGCAAAGCAAAAGAGCGAGCAAACTAGCATAGCAAAGATAGTAGTGATTTCGAGGGTATGATCATCTTGCCTGCACAGTTGTCAGAGTTGACTGGATCCTCACAAGCAAACTCAACGGGCTCCTCGGTAGCGAACTCGTCTCCCGGCTCTACCCAACAATACAAACAAGCAACAAGGATACAATCAACCACGTGCAAGACCAAGCAATATGAGGAAATGATGATATGCTATGCGGGATGCGATGCGGGATGCAAAATGCAAGATATGACAGGAAATGCATGAACCCGGCCTCAACTTGGAAAACCAAGTGTGCCACTGGATAGAGGGGATGAAATCGCTTGAAAACGATATAAAGATCATTGGAATCGGAGTTACGGTTTGGAAATGGCAAGCGTTTTAAGATATGGCACCGGTCTGCGATTTACAGCAAGTAGGCATCTAAATGCAACGAAATGAACATGCTACAGCCACCAAACATGAAAACAAAATACATGGCAGTGATGTACACAAGATGGTTAATAAAACACTAGCACTGAGCCATAGGAAAATTCATCCATTAAGAGGTTCAAACAAGCATGGCAAAAATGAATATGCAAAACAGATTCCAGACTTAGTGAAATTAACACTAGCCTGAAATTTCAGATCACGAAGCCCTCTTCGGAGCAGCAAAACAACATGATAGATAACCTGAACATGACAAGTAAGAACATGTCATGGAGGTACTCAACAAGCTTAACAAAAGACCCAAAGTGACCTGGGGTCAAAAGGGTTCACAAAATACTCTACCGAGCTCACGAACATAGCTCGAACACAATCAGTTTTCAGACTTAGTGAAAACTGAGACATGCTGAAATTATAGCTCACGAAGGCATGTAAATGAGCTCGATGCACTCACTACGGTGCAAGTCATGGCAAGGCAAGCATATATCCAGAAAGAAGACACAATCTTATAGCTACGCATGGCAAGAACAAAGGCATAGCATGCATGGAACACTAACGGTAGCATCGGCAATATCGCAAACAAGTTGACGATCTGCCCAGATTAACAACGAAGCAAAAGTTGAGCTCGATTGAGTCAACCTAGAGCACTCCACATATGCAAACAAAGACATGGATGGGTAGAGCATAACATAAATATCAAAACTCCCTTACTGATCATCCTCAAAAGAGGCACGGATCACTAGGAAACAAGCTGGACATATAGCATCACGAACTAAAATATCCCAGACTTAGTGAAAATCACTAAGTCCCTGAAATCAGCAATCTCAGGTACCTCTCTTCGCAAGCTTGCACAAGACAACACACACATCCTAAAAATGCATGGGTGGCACCTCTGGAAAGAAGACAAAATGCTTAACAATCCATCCCAAAGGGGCACAGGCATATCATGCATGGATTAAACATGGCAAAAATGACAAAAGTGCATGATGAACTAACGGATCTGCAATTTAACTCACGAAGCCTCCTTCTAACAGCATTTAGGGCATCAAGATGAGATCAAATGCAAATGATGCAATGTAATGAAATGATGTACATGTCGAGACAAAGATTTTGATATATTATATGCCCAAAACGGAGCTACGGATGCAAAGTTACGGGCAGTCAAAATTGCACAAAAATTAAGGGGGGGAGAGGAAAAAGTCAACCCTCAGTTTTAGATCTCAGATCTAGGGTTTCTGGCACTGTTCACGGCGGCACTGTAGCAGCTCGGCGCCGGAGTTCGCGCTCGCCGGAGAAAGACGCCGGAGGAGAGGAGGGGCTCGTCGGCCGGGGCGGCGGCAGCGGTCGGCGGCGCCGGCGGGGGCGGCGGCGGCGGCGCGGCGAAGAGGCGGCGGGGCCCGAGGCGGGGCCGGGCGAGGCGGCGGGCGGCGATGGCGGCGGTGGTGGCTCCGGCCACCGGAGCTACGGGCGGCGGCGGAGGCCGGTGGCCTCGGGCGGCGGCGGTCGGTGGTGGCGGCCACCTCTGGCCCGGGAGGAGGAGGAAGGGGGCCGGCGCGCGGGCCAGGCGGGCCCGGCGGCGGCGATGTGGGCGCGGCCCACGTGGCGCGCGCGGACTGGACGGGAGGCGGCGGCGGCGGACGTTGTCCGGCCGGGGCGGACACGTCCGTCGGCGCGGTGGAGCTGTTTTTTTTTAAAACGAGGAGGATGGGGAGGAAGACGAGATCTGAAATGGGGGGTGTATATATAGGCATAGAGGGAGCTAGGAGAGTCCAAATGAGGTGCGGTTTTCGCCCACGCGATCGTGATCGAACGCTCTAGGACATGGAGAAGAGTTTAGTGGGTTTTGGGCCAAAATTTGGGGGGTGTTGGGCTGCAACACACACGAGGCCTTTTCGGTCCCTCGGTTAACCGTTGGAGTATCAAACGAAGTCCAAATGACCCGAAACTTGACAGGCGGTCTACCGGTAGTAAACCAAGGCCGCATGACAAGTCTCGGTCCAATCCGGAAATGTTTAATCCCCACACACGAAAGAAAGCTAGAAATGGCCACCGGAGGAGAACGAAGCATCGGAATGCAAAACGGACAACGGGGAAAATGCTCGAATGCATGAGATGAACATGTATGCAAATGCAATGCACGAGATGACATGATAAGAGATGCACGGAAAAGAAAAACCCACACGGAGACAAGGACCCGAACCCGAGAAATAAATATAACTTAACACCGGAAAGGGCAAGAGTTGGATACAAATAGGGAAAGTTACATCCGGGGTGTTACACAGTGTTCGGGAGATCGCATCTGCAACTACTCCGGCCTTCAATCCGGAGCAAATGGCGCCATCCAAGGACGGAGGGATAGACCCCGCCATGGAGGCCGCACTCTCAATGGCGATGGAGCCGGATACTGACTTCACCCCTTACGAGAGCCGTGTCGCCAAACCACTGGATTCGTCTCCGGCCACGGACTTCGAGCCACCTGCATCCGTGCCCATCGAATCCGACTGGGCGCCGATCATGGAGTTCACCTCTGCGGATATCTTTCAGCACTCACCTTTCGGCGATGTGCTAAATTCATCAAAGTCTCTCTCCTTGTCAGGAGAACCTTGGCCGAACTATGTCCGGCTAGAATGGGATACGGACGACGAAGAAATTCACTGCCCGCCTACCACCCACTTAGTAGCCGCTGTCGACGACTTAACCGACATGCTCAACTTCGACTCCGAAGACATCGACGGCATGGACGAAGATGCAGGAGACGAATAGGAACCAGCGCCCACAGGGCGCCGGACAGCCACTTCATCACATGACATATACATGGTGGATACACCCAAAGAAGGCAATGGCGAAGAGACAGTGGAGGATGGCCCCTCCAAGAAGCAACCCAAGCATCGACATCAGCGGTGCCGCTCTAAGTCCCGCCATAGCAAAAACAGCGATAATAGCGCAAGAGAAAATAACACTCCAGTCAACTCCAGAGGAAACGACGACCACATGGCCCCGGCGGCAGAGCACGGTGTAGCTGCAAGCGGCGAACATAGTACGTATCCGATGTCCGAACACGGCGACGCCGAGTATAAACCTCATCAAACCCCCTCTGGGGAAGAAAACAGTCCGGACGAAGATGCACATGTCATCCCGGAAATGCACTTGGAGAAAGAGAACCTCCGCAGAAGGCTTATTGACACAGCGAGGAGTCTGAAGAAGCAGAAGCAAAGGATTAAGGCTGCACAAAATACACTCAACAGTAGGTGGAACAAAGTGTTTGACAACGAAGCAAAGTATGGTGGAAGTTACCACACAGAGAGCTATCCAAAGCGCAAGCTGTTACCTGAATTTGACGACGAGGCCTTAGAGCCCACTGTAACATCCCAAATTTTCAATTTGGAATGTTATACATTAGATCATCATTGCATATCATATTTTATTTTTGCATTTTGGTTGATCCTAGAAAATTCTATGCAACTCAATGACCCACAGAGAGAGTTGGGGATTTCGTTATTTTCATATTTGATTTTTCTCAAATTTTGAGAATAGGATCATTTGATTTTATTTATTTTATCATCAATTATTTCTATTACAAAAATATGAGAGAGGGAATAAAATGACTTTCCCAAAATAAAGAAATGTTGAGGATTTAATAATAAAATCAAACAAGATTTTATTTCGGAGTTTTTCGGTGTTTTATTTGAATTTAGGAAAAATGTGCGTTTTTCAAAACTGCATTTAGGCCCCAAATAAATGTTCACTTTGTCGGGCTTGATTTTAGAAGCCTGGGAAAATTTATTTCGGGATTTTTGGAGTCCGTTTAGTATTTCTTTTTATTTTTCTTCCGAGCAGAATATTTTAAAAAAAAGGGAACCGACCTAACCGGGCCGTGTCCGGATAGGATTCTGGCCCGGCAGGCTTTAAAAGCCGGCCCAGCCCCCAGGGAGGAACCCTAGCCCCAGCCCTGAGCCGCCCCAGCCACCCGCGCCCGCCGCCGCAAACGCCGCAGCCGCCGCCGCCCCGCCGCGCCACCGAGGTTCGCCGCCGCCTCGTAATCCGTGCCGCCCGTTTTTTTTAGAAAACCGATTGGTTTTCCGTCGTTTTTTTTTCGGTTTTTTTAGTTTTCGTTTTTTTATTAGATCGGTTTTTTTTCGGTTTAGGTTAAATAGCGAGTGTTCGCTCATTTGTTCGTTCAAACGAACACGTTCATCGTTTAGATCTGGATAACGAACGTTCGTTCGTTAATCCGTTCGTCGTTTTCTTTTTCTCAGATTAAACCCGTGATTTTTCTGATCGCGATTCCTGATCCGATTTTCGTTTTAGTATAACTTTTCGCTCGTTTATCAGAATCAGGCGATTCAAGCGCCTAGAGTTTCATCTCGAAACCCTCTATCTGTTTAACCAACTTAAACAAGATTTTGCTACTGTAAAATTTGCCCTAGATCCAGATTACTAGAACGAAGTTGTTTTCTTCCGCCGTTTGACTTTCGTTGCTTCGTTCGATTTGATTCTTTTTGCCAACCGGAGTTCTTAAGTTGAACCTTCTGGTTAGATCTCTTATTTGAGTTTTACCTGTGCATTAGTTGAGTACTTATTGTATGCTTGTTTGTTTGTCTGCGATAGAGTATCCGGAGTGCGCCGCCTGTTACTTCGAATCGCTAGGTTTCCTGGATCATCAGCAAGGCAAGTAACAGTTTGATCATACCTTTTCTACTACCCAGTTTTATTGCATTAGATCAATCCTCACACATTGCATGATTAGGATCTAATTAAATTGTGGGATGGGAAGTAGATGAGGTAGTACCTATTACCTGTTATTGTCAAACCTTTGGGAGTTACTTCTACGTTTGCTTATTATGCCATGCTATGCTAGTAGACGTGGATTGGGTGAGTGATATCCATGACAGATGTGATATTGATAATTAATGGTTTATCTAAGGTGGCAACTTAAACACACATCTGGGTGGATTGAGGCACCTGGGTATTCCAGGACTTGCCTGTTTTCTTTTGGACCGCCACCCAGGCTCAAAGGGATCATGAGACTATTCATACTAGAAACTTCCGTGTGCAGCCACAAGCTATTATGGGCTCTAGCATAGTTGACTAAGTTGTGCGAACTCTTACAGTGGTAGACTAGCAGATGTAGGGGATGTAGGTGGTACGGTCTACCCGATCGTAAGGTGCTAGTGCTTCTGAAAGACTATGTCTCGGTCATCCGTCTTCTCAAACACCATGTAGTGCGAGAAAACAAATGGAGGCGATCGAGTCTTGTGGGGAAAAGTGCGCAAACCTCTGCAGAGTGTAACAAACTAATCATGGTTAGCCGTGTCCCTGGTTATGGACATCTTGAGTATCTAGTACTTGGATTATCATGTGAATCTCAACATGTTACTCTAAATTAATTTTGTTGGGTTATGTTTAATGATGATGCTTAATTGGGATTGAGAATGCTGTCAACCATTCTCAATGTTTAACAACCACCTTGATAGTAATTAAAATTTTATTCCTTTGAAGTAGGGAAAAATTGGCTTTACGCAAAACTGTAACCATAGAGCTTTCCACCAGCCAAATATGCATATAGTATAGCTGTTTCATTCCATTACTCTCTATGTGTTACCTTGCCAGCATATTCCATGTGCTGACCCGTTTTCAGGCTGCAACGTTAATGTTGCAGACTTTTCAGACGATGATTAAGGAGTTTTTAGGTCATGGTTCTATACTCAGTGATGCCGTTGGAGTTGATGGACTCACTTATCTTCCAAGCCTTCCGCTGTTATCGTGATTAGATGGCCTTAAGCCTTATTTATTGTAATAAGTTCTCTTTTTAGACATTCGATGTAATAAGTGTGTGATTGCTACTCTGCTATAAATCCCCCGAGTACTGTGTGGTGTCGGCATTACTGATCCAGGGATGACACCGGAGCATAGAGATCAGACTGTATGAGGTCTGGTCGCTACAGAGATGGTATCAGAGCACACACTGACTGTAGGACACGACCACTAAGCTAAAGACCTAGATCACTACTCACTCTCTTCTCTTCTGAACTCTCATCTCTTCTATTCTTTAGGATGGCGGATGCAAGGAACAAGTTTACGCAACCGGATGAAGATGCACCCTTTGGACGCCACTTGAAGGAAGTCTCTAGATACCTGAACATAGGAGTACCAAGCTTCACGGGAACCTACAACGCCACTTTACCTGAAGAAGAGCATTGGATGATTAAAGTTCAAGTTCCAGGAAGGACGTTCATGCCAGTCACTGAGCCCATAGAATTTTCTTTTGATACACCAACATGGAGTCTAGGAAAGTGCATGGCAGCTCACATCACCATGGGATGCATTGGAGAAGTCTACCGCAAGGATCTCAGGGATACTATCTACCAGATTTGTGGGCGCCGAGATGAACACTGGGAGATGATCAGCACTAGGAATGATAGATCAATTGCAGCTTTTATCCAAGAGTTAAACCAGCACATTCGACGACAGGAGAACCAGATGTGCTCCGACATGATAGATCTGAAGAAGGCTAAGACCAGAATCAAGGAACTGGAGGAAGAACTCAAGGCTACACGTGAAGATTATGAAGAGGAAATTGAAGTATTGGTGGATAAGAATGCCGACCTAACAAAGAAGATTGGAATATTTATGGGAGGCCAGACGCCAGTGGAGGAAGACGAAGAACCCAAGGAGATTAGCCCGGAAGACTACATCATCATCGACGGCACCGACTCGGAAGCAGATAGTAGCGATGATGACTATGTTGATGAAGTTGGAGCAGATATTATGGAGTCAACAACCGTAGGATATTTCTAATAGACCACCTCACCAGTAGTAGTAGTCCACCATTTAAATATAGTAGTCCGAGCACTTTTGCGATAGTTAGATCGATTGTATGCCTTTGGTTGATTGATTGAAGTGAATTGTTTGCTTTTGCCTCATGTGCATATGGGTAATGTTTTCTCTTTAGACCCTCTCTATTCTTATATCTCATCTTTTCTAAACCCTCAGATGCCTCCGAGACGTGACCCCGGATTTGCCTTTCCACCGGAGCTCACCCAGTTGATCCAGCAGCAGAACACATTGATGCAGTTGTTAGTCCAGAATCAGAATCAGGGGAACAACAACAACAACCCACCACCACCACCACCACCACCACCTGTTGACCACTTAGCCCGTTTTCTTAGGCTGAATCCGCCGGTGTTTTCCAGTAGCACCGAGCCGATAGTAGCAGATGATTGGCTCCGCAAGACAACTAGAGAGTTGACTACAGCAGGATGCACAGATGCGGAGAAGGTGAAGTTTGCCGCACATCAGTTAGAAGGACCCGCAGCATCATGGTGGGAGAATTTCACAGCCACCTTCCCAAGTCGACACTGTCACATGGGACCAGTTTCAGCAGGCTTTCCGTACTGCCCATGTTTCAGCAGGAGCTATGGCCATGAAGAAGCGTGAGTTTCGTAACTTGCGCCAAGGAGGACAGACAGTTGGCCAGTATGTGGAGGAGTTTAGCAAGCTAGCACGTTATGCCCCAGATGACGTTGCTACGGATGCAGCTAAACAAGAGAAGTTTCTGGAAGGACTGAATGATGAGTTGAGCATGCAGTTGATGGTAGCCACCTTCAACAACTACCAGGAGTTGGTAGATCGTGCTCTTATGATTGAAGGGAAGCAGCAGCAAATTGAGAATTGCAAGAGGAAGTATGGACAAGGAAAGTACAATTCAGGAGCTCAGCAGAAGCCACGTTTTACCCCTAGACCAGGAGGACATTTTCAGCATACCCATGGGGGAGGTAGCTCGCACAATCAAAATGGCACTAAGAATGGTAATGGCAATGGAGGAAGCAACGGCCAGAACCGCACCAACCCATCAACCCCAGCCAAGAAGGACTTGAGCCAAGTCACTTGCTATAAGTGTTCGGAGCCAGGACATTATACCAATGAATGTCTTGAAGGCCAAAATGGCAATGGAAGTTCTGGGAAGAAGCCGAACCCTTTCAACAGGGGACAGGTGAACCACGTTAGCGTGGGGGAGGTTGAAGCTTAGCCCGATGCACTAATAGGTAAGTTTTTGGTTAAGTCATTTACTGCACTCGTTCTTTTTGATACTGGTGCATCGCATTCATACATCTCAAGGGGATTTGTGGATAAGTATAACCTACCAACCCAAGCCCTTAGGTCACCCATGTTAGTAACCTCGCCAGGAGCAGAGTATGTGGCTAGTCTATGGTGTGATCGGTTACCATTAAGGATTGGTAACTATGTTTTTCCCTCAGACCTAATAGTATTGGAATCTCAAGGATTGGATGTGATATTAGGCATGGATTGGTTATCAAAGTATGAAGGGAATATTGAGTGTGCTAGTAAGTCAATTTTGCTTACCACACCAGAAGGGAGAAGGATCAAGTATGTATCCCGGCATGTGCCAAAGAGGACCCAAGTAAATTGCCTAACAGGATTTGTGCATGAGGAAGTACTAGTGGTAAGGGATTTCCCTGATGTATTTCCAGAAGAGTTGTCAGGCATGCCACCAGATAGAGTTATTGAGTTTTTGATTGAGCTATTGCCAGTCACTGGGACAATATCAAAGAGACCATATAGGATGCCATCAAAGGATTTGGTGGAAATTAAGAAGCAGATTAAGGAGTTACTGGATAAGGGATATATTCGCCCAAGTTCTTCACCTTGGGGATCGCCAGTACTTCTAGTGGAGAAGAAGGATGGATCGTTATGGATGGTTGTTGATTATCGAGGATTGAATGAAGTAACAATCAAGAACAAGTACCCACTACCAATGATCAATGATCTGTTTGATCGATTGCAAGGAGCTAAGGTATTTTCCAAGATCGATTTGCGATCAGGATACCACCAGTTGAAGATTCGAGAACAGGATATTTCGAAGACAGCTTTTACCACGAGGTATGGGCTGTATGAGTATACCGTTATGTCATTTGGTCTGACTAACGCGCCTGCCTATTTTATGAACATGATGACAAAGTGTTTATGGAGTTTTTGGATAAGTTCGTCGTAGTGTTCATTGATGATATCCTGGTATATTCGAAGAATGAAGAGGAGCATAAGGAGCATTTGTGTTTGGTACTTGGAAAGCTCAGAGGACACCAATTATATGCCAAGTTCAACAAATGTGAGTTTTGGTTGAAGGAAGTAGGATTCCTCGGACACATTATATCCGGAGAAGGTATAGCCGTAGATCCCGCTAAAGTTGAAACTGTGACCAAGTGGGAAGCCCCAACAACAGTTGGAGAGATCTGGAGTTTTCTTGGACTCGCAGGATACTCCCGGAGGTTTATTGAGAATTTCTCAAAGATTGCAAAGCCTATGACTGAGTTGTTGAAGAAAGATACCAAGTTCATATGGACGGAGGAGTGTGAGGCTAGTTTTCAGGAGTTGAAGAAACGCTTGGTTACCTCACCAGTATTGATTTTGCCAGACCAGACCAAAGATTATGAGGTGTATTGTGACGCTTCACGTCGAGGACTTGGAGCAGTGCTTATGCAGGAAGGGAGAGTTGTTTCATATGCCTCCACACAACAGAAGCCCCATGAGTTGAATTATGCCACGCATGATTTGGAGTTAGCAGCCGTAGTGCATGCATTGAAGACATGGAGACATTTCCTCATTGGAAACCATTGTGAGGTGTACACGGATCATAAGAGTTTGAAGTAAATTTTCACACGGAAGGAGTTGAATCTCAGACAAAGGAGATGGTTGGAGCTTATCAAGGATTATGATATGAAATTGCATTATCACCCCGGAAAGGCTAATGTAGTAGCTGACGCATTAAGCCGCAAGAGCCATGTCAATACATTAATGACGGGAGAAATACCCAAGGAGTTAGCAGAAAATCTTCGTGAACTATGTGTGGAAATAGTTCCGAGAGGCTATGTAGTAGCACTAGACATTCAGTCAACTTTGATGGATAGAATCAGAGAAGCTCAGAAAACTGACAAAGAGATTGCCACAATAAAGGAGAAACTGAGCAAAGGAAAAGCTAAAGGATTTCGTGAGGATGAGCACGATACCCTATGGTTTGAAGACCGTGTTTATGTGCCCAATGACCTGGAGATCAGGAAGTTGATTTTGCAAGAGGCACACGATTCACCGTATTCAATTCACCCAGGAAATACCAAGATGTATCTGGATTTGAAGGATATTTTATGGTGGATCGGAATGAAGAAGGATATAGCGGAGTATGTAGCAGTATGTGATGTATGTCAGAGAGTAAAGGAAGAGCATCAGAAGCCAGCAGGATTGTTACAACCATTGTCGATACCCGAATGGAAGTGGGATAAGTTAGGCATAGATTTTATCACGGGATTGCCCAGGACTCGTTCAGGCTATGACTCAATTTGGGTTGTAGTTGATCGATTGACGAAAGTAGCTCATTTCATCCCAGTAAAGACCACTTACACCAGTGCTAAGTTGGCAAAGATATACATGACCAGAATAGTATGTCTGCATGGAATTCCAAGGAGTATCGTATCAGATAGAGGAACCCAGTTTACCTCAAAGTTCTGGAAGCAGTTGCACGAAACTTTGGGTACCAGGCTAGAATTTAGTACAGCTTTTCATCCACAGACAGATGGACAGACCGAGAGAGTCAATCAGATTTTGGAGGATATGCTGAGAGCTTGTGCGCTAGATTACAGATCTAGTTGGGACGATAATTTGCCATATGCAGAGTTCTCTTACAACAACAGTTATCAAACCAGTTTAAAGATGGCCCCTTTCGAAGCTTTGTACGGAAGGAGGTGCAGGACACCGCTGTCGTGGGACGAAGTTGGAGACCGCCAGTTGTTTGGACTTGACTTGATTAAAGAGTCTGAATAGAAGGTGAAATTGATTTGCGATAGGCTCAAGGTAGCCCTGTCCAGACAGAAGAGTTATGCGGATTCTAAACGCAAGGAGACAGTTTACGAAGTCGGAGATAGAGCTTATCTTCGAGTATCTCCACTTCGGGGAACAAAGCGTTTTGGAGTTAAAGGGAAGTTAGCGCCACGATTTGTAGGACCATATCGAGTTTTGGAACGTATGGGAGAAGTGGCCTACAAGTTGGAATTGCCCGAAGGATTGTCAGGAGTACATGATGTGTTCCATGTTTCTCAGTTAAAGAAGTGTCACGCGGAGATGGCTGACGTACCGTTGAGAGATACAGTGCCTTTGGAAACTATTCAGTTGGATAACGATTTGACCTACGAGGAGAAACCAGTTAAGATCCTCGAGTTTGCCAGCAGAGTTACTCGCAGCAAGGTTATCAAGTTTTGCAAAGTTCAGTGGAGCCACCACACGAAGGATGAAGCCACTTGGGAGCGAGAGGAAGATTTGCTCAAAGACCACCCTCACCTATTTTCTAGCCAACCCAAATCTCGAGGGCGAGATTCATCTTAAGGGGGGTAGGTTTGTAACATCCCAAATTTTCAATTTGGAATGTTATACATTAGATCATCATTGCATATCATATTTTATTTTTGCATTTGGGTTGATCCTAGAAAATTCTATGCAACTCAATGACCCACGGAGAGAGTTGGGGATTTCGTTATCTTCATATTTGAGTTTTCTCAAATTTTGAGAATAGGATCATTTGATTTTATTTATTTTATCATCAATTATTTCTATTACAAAAATATGAGAGAGGGAATAAAATGACTTTCCCAAAATAAAGAAATATTGAGGATTTAATAATAAAATCAAACAAGATTTTATTTCGGAGTTTTTCGGTGTCTTATTTGAATTTAGGAAAAATGTGCGTTTTTCAAAACTGCATTTAGGCCCCAAATAAATGTTCACTTTGTCGGGCTTGATTTTAGAAGCCCGGGAAAATTTATTTCGGGATTTTTGGAGTTCGTTTAGTATTTCTTTTTATTTTTCTTCCAAGCGGAATATAAAAAAAAAGGGAACCGACCTAACCGGGCCGTGTCCAGATAGGACTCTGGCCCGGCAGGCTTTAAAAGCCGGCCCAGCCCCCCGGGGAGGAACCCTAGCCCCAGCCCCGAGACGCCCCAGCCGCCCGCGCCCGCCGCCGCCAGCGCCGCCGCCGCCGCTCGCGCCGCCGCCACGCTGCGCCGACGCCGCCCCGCCGAGGTTCGTCGCCGCCTCGTAATCCACGCCACCCGTTTTTTTAGAAAACTGATTGGTTTTCCGTCGGTTTTTTTTCAGTTTTTTTAGTTTTCGTTTTTTTATTAGATCGGTTTTTTTTGGTTTAGGTTAAATAGCGAGCGTTCGCTCATTTGTTCGTTCAAACGAACACGTTCATCGTTTAGATCTGGATAACGAACGTTCGTTCGTTAATCCATTCGTCGTTTTAGTTTTCTCGGATTAAATCCGGGATTTTTCTGATCACGATTCCTGATCCGATTTTCGTTTTAGTATAACTTTTCGCTCGTTTATCAGAATCAGGCGATTCAAGCGCCTAGAGTTTCGTCTCAAAACCCTCTATCTGTTTAACCAACTTAAACAAGATTTTTCTACTGTAAAATTTGCCCTAGATCCAGATTACCAGAACGAAGTTGTTTTCTTCCGCCGTTTGACTTTCATTGCTTCGTTCGATTTGATTCTTTTTGCCTACCGGAGTTCTTAAGTTGAACCTTCTGGTTAGATATCTTATTTGAGTTTTACCTGTGCATTAGTTGAGTACTTATTGTATGCTTGTTTGTTTGTCTGCGATAGAGTATCTGGAGTGCGTCGCCTGTTACTTCGAATCGATAGGTTTCCCGGATCATCAGCAGGGCAAGTAACACTTTGATCATACCTTTTCTACTACCCAGTTTTATTGCATTAGATCAATCCTCACACATTGCATGATTAGGATCTAACTAAATTGTGGGATGGGAAGTAGATGAGGTAGTACCTATTACCTGTTATTGTCAAACCTTTGGGAGTTACTTCTACGTTTGCTTATTATGCCATGCTATGCTAGTAGACGTGGATTGGGTGAGTGATATCCATGACAGATGTGAGATTGATAATTAATGGTTTATCTAAGGTGGCAACTTAAACACACATCTGGGTGGATTGAGGCACCTGGGTATTCCAGGACTTGCCTGTTTTCTTTTGGACCGCCACCCAGGCTCAAAGGGATCATGAGACTATTCATACTAGAAACTTCCGTGTGCAGCCACAAGCTATTATGGGCTCTAGCATAGTTGACTAAGTTGTGCGAACTCTTACAGTGGTAGACTAGCAGATGTAGGGGATGTAGGTGGTACGGTCTACCCGATCGTAAGGTGCTAGCGCTTCTGAAAGACTATGTCTCGGTCATCTGTCTTCTCAAACACCATGTAGTGCGAGAAAACAAACGGAGGTGATCGAGTCTTGTGGGGAAAACTGCGCAAACCTCTGCAGAGTGTAACAAACTAATCATGGTTAGCCGTGTCCCCGGTTATGGACATCTTGAGTATCTAGTACTTGGATTATCATGTGAATCTCAACATGTTACTCTAAATTAATTTTGTTGGGTTATGTTTAATGATGATGCTTAATTGGGATTGAGAATGCTATCAACCATTCTCAATGTTTAACAACCACCTTGATAGTAATTAAAATTTTATTCCTTTGAAGTAGGGAAAAATTGGCTTTACGCAAAACTGTAACCATAGAGCTTTCCACCAGCCAAATATGCATATAGTATAGCTGTTTCATTCCATTACTCTCTATGTGTTACCTTGCCAGCATATTCCATGTGCTGACCCGTTTTCGGGCTGCAACGTTAATGTTGCAGACTTTTCAGACGACGATTAAGGAGTTTTTAGGTCGTGGTTCTATACTCAGTGATGCCGTTGGAGTTGATGGACTCACTTATCTTCCAAGCCTTCCACTGTTATCGTGATTAGATGGCCTTAAGCCATATTTATTGTAATAAGAACTCTTTTGAGACATTCGATGTAATAAGTGTGTGATTGCTACTCTGCTATAAATCCTCCGAGTACTGTGTGGTGTCAGCATTACTGATCCAGGGATGACACCAGAGCATAGAGATCAAACTGTTTGAGGTCTGGTCGCTACACCCACACAGCCATAAAATGAAACGGCCAACCGGCCGGATCCACCACCTTGTGACCGCGATAGAGCAGATAACAAATAGGCACATAAGTCAACACACGATGCACGTGAGGACTTGCGCCAAAAATCCGGTACGGCCAGATCCATCTATGGATCTAGGAAGCGTGCTCCGGCACAAAATCAAAACCAAATACCACAACCGTCCGAACGCAATGGTACATCGAAGTACAGGGGTGCCGCACACCCCCTATGTTTCATCGATGAGGTGCTGGACCATGAATTCCCAGAATGATTCAAACCAGTGAACATAGAGGCGTACGACGGGATCATAGACCCTGGGGTCTGGATTGAGGACTTTATCCTCCATATCCATATGGCTCGCGGAGACGATCTCAATGCCATTAAATACTTGCCCCTCAAGCTTAAAGGACCAGCTCAGCACTGGCTAAAAAGCCTCCCCGAAAACTCAATTGGAAGTTGGGAGGAGCTCGAGGATGCTTTTCGAGCTAATTTTCAAGGGACCTACGTCCGACCTCTGGGTGCAGATGATTTAAGTCATATAATTCAACAACCCGGAGAGTCTGCCCGAAAGCTTTGGAACAGGTTTCTCAACAAGAAGAACCAAATAGTCGACTGTCCGGATGCCGAAGCCTTAGCAACTTTCAAACACGGCGTCCGAGACGAATGGCTCGCCAGACACCTCGGCCAAGAAAAACCGAGAACAATGGCAGCTCTAACAAGTCTCATGACCCGCTTTTGCGCGGGCGAAGACAGCTGGTTAGCCCGCAGTAGCACCAGCGACCCAAGCACATCCGAAGTCAGGGATGGCAATGGAAAACCACGACGCAATAAAAGCAAGTGTCGAAATAAAGAAGATAGCCCAGATAATACGGCGGTAAACACCGGATTCAGGGGCTCTCGACCAGGTCAGCGAAAAAATCCTTTCAAAGGCAACAGAGATGGACCGTCTGGCCTAAACAAGATTCTTAACAAACTATGTTAGATTCATGGCACCCCCGATAAACCTGCAAATCACACCCACAGAGAATGCTGGGTCTTCAAGCAGGCCGGTAAGCTAAACGCCGAACACAAGGGGGGGAGATACCAAGCGAAGACGAGGACGAGCCTCTCCAGCAAAGCACTGGAGGACAGAAAAAATTCCCACAAGAGGTTAAAACACTCAACATGATCCATGTGACGAAGAGGGGCAGGTTCAACCCCTGGTTGGCCTGCCCGATCACTTTTGATCGCGGGGATCACGCGATAAGCGTTCGACACGAAGGATTGGCTGCCTTGGTGTTAGACCCAATAATAAACGGATACCATCTCACATGAGTCCTCATGGACGACGGCAGTGGTCTAAATCTGATATATTAGGACACAGTCCGCAAAATGGGGATAGACCCGACAAAAATAAGCCACCAAACTACTACCTTCAAGGGAGTAATACCAGGCCTAGAGGCCCGCTGCACGGGCTCTCTATTACTAGAGGTTGTATTTGGTTCTTCCGACAACTTCCAAAGCGAAAGGTTAAATTTCTACATCGCTCCATTCCGAAGTGGCTATCAGGCACTACTCGGAAGAGCGGCTTTCGCCCGTTTTAATGCAATCCCGCATTACGCTTCCCTCAAGCTTAAGATGCCCGGTCCACGTGGCACCATCACAGTTAGCGGAAATACTGAGCGTGCTCTACGCGCGGAAGAATGTGCGGCAGCTTTAGCCGCCGAGCACTAGACGGCCTCACCAACCAGAAAAAATGATAGGTCGTCAAGACCACAGACACGGTTAGACGAGTCCGGTGCACCACTACATATACATGAGATTGGTTTGATGATCAAGCCCTCCTAGACGGTACCAGGGGCTTCCCGCGTGTAATCATGGCTAGTCTGGCTCAACTTGACTTATCTTGAATTTTAACAGTTTATTGATAATAACCAATTTTCTGGCACGACAACTTTCACCTAAGTTCTTCTCTTTTACAGATGACAATCGTGCTACACCCGTCCAGGACATGGCACAACGGAGACACAGGCGCAGACGTGCAGCAGTCACCCGCTCAAAGGTTTCTTTTTAGATTAAGACCCTGTGTAAACCTTTTTTACTGTCTCTTGTTGTTCACATCCTCCGGATACTCAATACAACCGAGAAGGATGCCAACATATTGGCATGTGGCCACGTCAGGATACTGCATGTACCTGGACACCCTGGGTTTATTATTAAGGGCCTCGTTCAGCCCGGCATATGTTATAAAGACCGAATACCTTAGGGAGTGTTCGGCGTCACGAGTTTGGCCTTATATGCATCAGCTCCGAATCATGTCTTTCGTCAAATGTTGGGTTTGCCCGGCTCCCACGTCTTGGTACCTTACGTTCCGCTATATCGGCTAAGGTAGCACTGGGAGAACTACTGCGATTGTGCCCTGGTTCATCCGGATGAACACCTCAGTAGAGAAAGCCGAAAACTGACTGTCATGATAAAGCGCGAGACTGGTCAACCACTCGATGACTCAACGGAATCTTCGGGATTCCTCCACATTAACGAAGGGCCGTTTCCCGATCATGTACGTACGCGCCCCGTATTCGGACGAGCGCAGAAGTACCAGGGGCTATATAGTAGCCCCATCGTCAAACTCCTATGGCTAAGTGAAAGTGTTAAAGCAATATAGTCCGATTGCCTCGTTCGCTGCGCTACCACCTCCTTAATGGACGAAGATGTTGGATCAAGTGTGAATACGTGTTTTTTGCGAACACCCCCGCATTATATGCGTGGGGGTGGAAGCCGACGACTGCAAACTTCCAGATTATATACATATCTACATAAACGGCCGCACAGGAGGCATCATAATACTTTCAGGCAAAAGTATAAACATAGCCTTGATAGCTCAATTAAACATTGTTTTTACAGTGGGAGCACATGTCACTAGAACATAATATTCTTCGAGCACTGAGCCTCTATCGAACGAGCGCCTTCAAGAATTTCTTCAAAGTAGTGCTCGGCAGCCACTCGGCCCACAGCCGAACCCTGTGTTGCAACAGTGGTGGCCTCCATCTCCGCCCAGTATGTCTTGACACGGGCAAAGGCCATCGGCGCACCCTCTATGCACGCCGACCTCTTCATAGCATCGATGTGCGACATAGCACCAAGGAATTGTTGCACTAAACTAAAGTAACTGTTCGGCCTTGGCCCTCCCGGCCACAGATGATCCACAACAGACCTCATGGCAAGTTCGGACAACCTATGGAGCTCGGCCCACTCAGCCATCTGCTCATTCAACAGCAGCGGACACACTGGAGCATGGAACTGTGACTAGAACAACTTTTCCACTTCACGATCTTTTTTATCCTTGAAGTACTCGGCCGCATCAGCAGCACTTGCCACCAAATCCACGTAGGCGTCCCCAGAACTCCATAGTTGATCGAGAGGTGCATACTTCGGATCTCTGAACTTAGTCCGCAACAAAAAGGGCTTCCCAGCTGCGATATCTCCAGCTTGATCCAGCTCCTCCTTCGCCGCTCGTATTTTGCAACGAGCTTCCTTGGATGCTACCATGGCCTTCTCCAGGTCCGTCGGCTTCGCACGGTTTTCTTCTTCAAGAAGCTAGTAACGGTCGGTGGCATCTTTCAACTCAACGGCCATCTTGGCCATTCTTTCCTTTCTCTGGCAATGTGCGGCCTGTTTGGCCATCAGCTCTTCGACCGCCTTTAGAGCGGCCACATCGTTATTTCTAGCTTGCTCCTTGGCTCGGGCAAGTTCCGCCCGAAGGGTCTCCACGGTGGCAGCTCCATCTGCAGTCACAACATATTAAAGATACTGGCATGATGCTCCTCTTACTATGCGTTGATCACCGGAGAAATCACTTACCCTGTGCCTCGTCAAGCCGCTTGCTGACAAGCACGATGTCGGCATCTGCCGCATCAAGTTGCCGCTTTAGCTCGGCAAACCCATTAGTCCAGCTAGACACCGGAGCTTCAGCCACCTGCACATAAAGGCGGTCTGGTCATTACCTGGGACTATGATCCTCTGTTTGCCACTGTTTTCGATGACAACCGGAGTCTCAGGGACTACTATCTGCATAAGGCACACCTAACGTGTACGGTACTGTCAAAAAGATACACTATTTCTCACGTACCTCAAAGGCTTTCAGCAGACTCATAAAAGCTTCATGCAATCCGCTTTCAGTGGATGAAATCCTTTCAATTACCGTACCCATTAGCGTACGATGCGCTTCTGAGATGGCCGCTTGCTCCAGAAAATCCTTCAGTGCGTCCGACCACACACTGTACAGTTCCAGACTCTTTTTGTCGCTCTCTTTACGAGTCGAACACTGAGGACTCCGGGTGGCCAAGGGAGTACCCCCTGGCCTTGGCGGATCAGGAGAAACCCTCCATGACGACACTTCAGGGTCGCCCGCCTCATGAGGCGGGGTGGCAGGGGAGGTGTTTTGCTCTCCATCATCTCCGAAAGAAGATCCCCCGAAGACGAACTCTGTCAAGAAGGGCTACGATCCGAACTACAAGATATAAGCTTCGGTTATTGTCTTCAGAAGTAAGGTAGAATATTTTCACTACTAAGTACTTTTTGATTACTTACAGCTCGGTAGAGGGCTGATTCCCTTGCGGACACTATGCGGCAAGGGTACCCCCCGGGGCAGGACCCTCTGGTGAAGATTTTTTCCCTCGTTTGGAAACCTCTGTTTCCGGATCTTCAGAGGTGGTCCTCTTCCTTCCCCGGGGAGAGGGAATGTCAGATTCTTCTCCCTGGTTATCCTCCTTCGCGGAGGCACTCATTCCCCCGGTTGGGACGAGTAGTGAGTGAGGCTCGCTTTCGACCTCTTTATTCCCCCCTTTATCTTCCTTCGAGGGCGCCTGATAAGGCGCCGGCTCCAGCATTCTGTCTAGTACTGGATTGGCCAAGCCCTCGGGAAGGGGCGCCGGACACCTGATCATCTTCGCCTCTGTTATCCAGTCCTGGTCAAAGAGCGACTTTTCAGAATGATGTTATGATAAATAAGAGAAACAGTGTGTTCGGCCATGGGATTACTTACTTGGGTATCCGGGCGATTACAGCTCAGACCCGCATCCTCGGTGGTGTCCGAACACTTTATTTGTGGTCCGAAGAACAACTTGTACATCTCCTCGAGCGTCATGCCGAGGAAGTGATGAATGATTCGCGGTCCCTCCGGGTTAAACTCCCACAACCGAAGAGGTCTATGTTTGCAAGGCGGGACCTGGCGAACTAGCATGACCTGCATCACTGTGACCAGGTTGACGCCTCTCTCAATGAGATCTTGGATGCGACTTTACAATATCGGCACATCCTTTACTAGACCCCAGTTTAGCCCCTCGCTGATCCATGACGTCAGTTGTGGTGGGGGGCCCGAGCGAAAGGCAGGGGCGGCTATCCACTTGGCACTCTGGGGAGCTATGATATAAAACCACTCGTGCTGCCACAAACTGGACACCTCTAGGAAGGAACCCTCTGGCCATGGAGCATCAGCGCTTTTGCTTATTACGGCACCTCCGCACTCTGTGTGCCGCCCCTCGATCATCTTCGGCTTCACATTGAAGGTCTTGAGCCACAAGCCGAATTGAGGGGTAATGCGAAGGAAGGCCTCACATACGATGATAAATGACGAGATGTGAAGGAGGGAATCCGGGGCCAAATGATGGAAATCCAGCCCGTAATAGAACATGAGCCCCCTAACAAAGGGGTCCAGAGCGAGGCCTAGTCCTCGGAGGAAGTGAGAGATGAACACAACACTCTCGTTGGGTTCGGGAGTGGGGATGACCTGCCCTCGGGTGGGCATCCTATGCGAGATTTCAGCTGTCAGATATCTGGCCTCTCTCGACTTCTTGATGTCCTCCTCTGTGACAGAGGAAGGCATCCACCGACCTTGGAGGTTGGATCCGGACATGGTTGAAGGTCCGAAGCACCTGACCTGAGCCTGGGGTGTTGGAACTCGAGGTGGGGGAAGGATTCGATTATGCGCGAGAGGAAAAGGGGACAGGTCTTGGCCTCTTTATAAAAAGGGTGACTGTTAAGCGTCCTCCTCGTGGCTGTTTTGGACTCGCCTAAAATCAACGAGTCATACCAATGGGCATGAGTGGGTTACCCACGTCCGGATTGATGAGAATCCCGTAATAAGGGGCACACGATCTCTGCTTCGACAACACATGTCAAGAAAACCGCCTCGTGATATGTGCAATCCTGGTTTAGAAAAACGGTTCGAATAATGACCGGGCCATGACGTAACATCGTGCTGTCAAAACATGTCAGCAGATTAGACTTGTGGGAATATTATTCTCTCTACCGTGGTATGTGGAAATTATTTTGCAGGGCCAGACACTATCCTAGGGTCCAAAATCTTCTATGGAGTATTCGGAGGAGGAACCCGCCTTGCAATGCCGAAGACAATACTGCGCGCCGGACTCATCGTCATTGAAGCCTGGTTCAGCGGCTACTGAGGGAGTCCTGGATTAGGGGGTCTCCGGATAGCCGTCCTTTGGCCGGAGTGTTGGACTATGAAGATACAAGATTGAAGACTTTGTCTCGTGTCCGGATGGGACTCTCCTTGGCGTGGAAGGCAAGCTAGGCAATACGGATATGTAGATCTCCTCCCTTGTAACCGACTCTATGTAACTGACGGTGTCCTGGACTAGGGGGTACTCACCACGTCGTCTCCCGGTCAGTTAGATTGGGCCGAGGACCCCCATGGCCGTATACTCATGGGCCAGTTTGAACAGCTGCCGCATACAAGGAAGATTCCACAAGACTTGGTGGTCAAGACAAGGACTCCTCCCCCACTGGCGTATTTGGCCAGGACTCTTGTTATCCTAGGCCTCTGGTGCATTATATAAACCAGGGCCAGGCTAGTCGATAGATATACAAACAATCATACCATAGGCTAGCTTCTTGGGTTTAGCCTCTACGATCTCGTGGTAGATCAACTCTTGTAATACTCATATCATCAAGATCAATCAAGCAGGAAGTAGGGTATTACCTCCATTGAGAGGGCTCGAACCTGGGTAAACATCGTGTCCCCCGCCTCCTATTACCATCCTCCTTAGACGCATAGTTTGGGACCCCCCACCCGAGATCCACTGGTTTTTACACCGACATTGGTGCTTTCATTGAGAGTTCCGCTGTGTGATCGGCAAAAGGATTGATGGCTCGTCTGCAGATTGACTACGACGTTGACATCTTCGTCACCGGCTCGACTGGCCACCTTGGCTTGACCGAGGACTGTGCCCTGCCTCTGATCGTCATGTTCGGACGAGGGCCTTTATCAACACCAAATCCAATCTCTATCAAGATCATGGAGGAATCGTCCATGGAGCTCGGGGGCTCAACGTCAACATTGCCCTCGGGCGACCGTGCTGTTTTTCTGGACAGCGAACGCGTATCCGCCGCCACCACCTCCTCGAGTGTAGTTTTAACGACCGCGTTGGTGAAATTGTGTGGAATCGAGTCTGCAACAACCCTAGAAAATTTTGTCGAGTTCCGATGGAGGAATCTCTGACAATCTACGATATACCGGAGCCCTGTCAAATCCAGACGAGAATCTGGACAAGTTTAGGGCGTGGTCTCCAGAGCCCAGCTCGTAAGTCCTTTGGAAGATCCAACCGTTCATCTTCTGTGGAATTCCATATCTACTACCCCTCAAAATTTCAGCTCGATCCAACTGTCCAAACTCCAGGAACCTTCCGATTAGTGCATCACTTTTCAGATCTGTTTTCTGCGCAAATACGGATCCAACCCGAATTCATGTTTCTTTATGAACGTGATATTTGACAACCTTTTTAAAAAATAATTTTCTTCTAAGGTATTGTGCGTTGTTTTTAACACGCGCCCATAAAATTTTAATCCTCCTCTGAGGTAATCTTCGCCATCACGCTGGTGTCAAACCAGTCCGACAATATAGCTCCACAACTGCCGACCTGCGCTAGACATGTCGTCGCTTTTTTAGCCGAGCTCAATTTCTTTGGATCCTCACCTCGGAGAGCCAAATAAGAGTTCGTAATCGCCAAGGATAAATCATCACCAACATCGCCGCCCTATGGATTACACGGAGCAGGCACACCAGCATCGTCGCATGGTCACTTCATCAGACCAGCATTGGCCGCGTCACAAGTTACGACCTGGGTCGGCATGGCCGCACTATTGCTTCTTCAAGCCAATGTCCATCACACCGAACTACTTCAACACCTCGGCTGACATGGCAGCTACAACAACTCCTCACCGGCCTGCTCCGTCACCTCGGCTAGACCAGGGACTTGGCTATTTCTTCATCCACATACTCCGGTGACTTTGGCATCACCAGCTGAGGGAGTCTGGGATTAGGGGTCTCCGGACAGCTGGACTATATCCTTTGGCCAGACTGTTGGACTATGAAGATACAAGATTGAAGACTTCGTCTCGTGTCTGGATGGGACTCTACTTGGCGTGGAAGGCAAGCTAGGTAGTACAAATATGGATATCTCCTCCTTTGTAACCGACCTTGTGTAACCCTAGCCCTCTCCGGTGTCTATATAAACCGGAGGGTTTTAGTCTGTAGGACAACATACAATCATACCATAGGGTAGCTTCTAGGGTTTAGCATCTTCGATCTCGTGGTAGATCAACTCTTGTAATACTCATATCATCAAGAATAAATCAAGCAGAACGTAGAGTTTTATCTCCATCAAGAGGGCCCGAACCTGGGTAAAACATCGTGTCCCCTGCCTCCTGTTACCATCCGCCTTAGACGCACAGTTCAGGACCCCCTACCCGAGATCCGCCGGTTTTGACACCGACATTGGTGCTTTCATTGAGAGTTCCTTTGTGTCGTCGCCGTTAGGCACGATGGCTCCTACGATATTCAATAATGATGTAGTCCAGGGTGAGATTTTTCTCCCCGGACAAATCTTTGTGTTGGCGGCTTCGCACTGCGGGCCAACTCGCTTGGCCATCTGGAGCAGATCGAAAGTTACGCCCCTGGCCACCAGGTCAGGTTTGGAAGCTTAAATTACATGGCCGATATCCACGGAGACTTGATCTTCGACGGATTCGAGCCCCTGCCTTGTGCACCGCGCGGTCATGATGAGTACGATTTAGCTCTACCATTGTACAGTGTTCGAGAAATCGCACTGGTAGCTGCTCCGACCCTCAGTTCGGAGCTAGTTGCGTCATCCACTGTCGGATTTCGGGTTCCGGCACACCCTTGAGGTTCGAACACTGGGGTGCGTGCGGAGATTTCGCCTTCTACCTACCTGCACCCCTCCGCCTCGCTAAGATCTAAGCTAAGGAAAGAGCAACACAAGAGACACAGGGTTTATACTGGTTCGGGCCACCGTTGTGGTGTAATACCCTACTCCAGTGTGTGGTGTGGTGGATTGCCTCTTGGGCTGATGATGATGAACAATACAGGGAAGAACAGCCTGGCAAGGGTCTGCTCTTTGCTGGGGGGGACGAACTGCTAGGAGGAGTTCAGTCACCCTTCTCTCTCTGGTTTCGATCCGATCCTTGATCCTAGATCTCTGTCTCTAACCTTCCTTTTACCTCGAACCTGAACCTCGATCCTTGTGGGTGGCTGGTCCTATTTATAGGCAATGGCCCTGGGCCTCTTCCCAAATATTGAGCGGGAAGGGCGCCAGCAATTGGCCATGTTGAAGGGGAACATCTAGTACACTTATCCTGACTAAAGTTGGTCCTCGCCTGCATAAAGCTCTGGTGGTGACGCTATCTTGGGCTCCACGATGACCTCCGTCTTGCGGTCCTCCTGGTCTTGGTCTTGTTGCACCGAAACAGCAACCTTTGCCTGATGCCTCGGTACTCCGCGGCTGCGCTTGCCCCCTTTGCACCAAAGGGGAAAGGAGGACACTGTGCGGGCTGGCGCCCTCTTGGCGCCATTGGTCGTCATGGCTTGCGTCATGGGCACCTCGTGAGGTACCCCGCATTGATCTCTCCGCCTCCTCGCGAGCCAGCCTGGTGAGGCCGTGCCTAAGGAAGCTCCGTGTCGTCCGCCCCGCGAGGCTTGGCCCCTCGCAAGGGTCTTGGGTCTGTGTTGATGAAGATGGGCCGTGCTGGGCCCCCCTTTGAGCCACGCCGCAGGCCGCAGGCAGGCAAGTATGGGGACCCCCGTTCCCAGATCGTGGAGGTCGGCGGTTGGCCTTCGCCGGCCATAAGTACGGAACGGCGCGCGCCCTTCTAGTCCATCCCTTCTTGCTTCTCCTTCTTCCAGGTCCTTGCTCCGTCTTGCTGCGTTGGCTCCGATCCGCCGGTTCTCGACGGCAGAGAAGGGAAAGGCTCCCCGAGAGGAACCAGACCCGCTCCCGCCGAAGAAACGGCTCGCCCTCCACGGCCCGGACGAGGGGGCCCATCAGGTGGTGTCGAGGCCCTGGTGCGAGCGGGCACCGCCGGGGTTCCCGCTTCCCTTGTATGCTCACATCGAGGGCCCTGAAGGAGTTGATGCTGATCGCCACGGGCGGTGCCGCCGTCGGCGCCGACGGGTCACGAAGGTGTGGGTCGTCCCCCCTGGGGTCCACACCGAGGGCTCCTCCCGAGAGTTCGTGCTCCACGCCGCCATGCCTCCTCAGTCTTGGATTCGCCTTCCTCCCTTCTTCGCCTCCATCATCTCGCAGGGAGAACTCCTGGAGCTTTGGCTGCAGCACGCCGATTGCAGCACCCTCACGACCGAGGCAGAGGTTGCGGTCGTCGCCTCGGGGCTGGAGCGAAGTCGCCCGGGTTTGCAGGACAAGCGGCGCCTTCACGATCCACTTGGAGTACGATGGTGCTTCGGTGATGTTCTTCAAGGTCTTCGACGCGAACGGGCATCGGCTGGAGTGCTGCCCCGGGAGAGGTGGCCGGGACCCTGCTACGGCGAGGACTGGGCCCGCCGACTGCTCCCTTGGCGGATCCTCAGGCGGCGGAGGCGGCGGAGGTTCAAGCGACTCCGGCGAGCTCTTCGCGACTCCGGAGATGAGCGACGACAACTACGAGCCCCCGAGCCGGCGCCGCTCCTGGAGCAGGGCGGGCTCGTCAGGCCGTCGCCGCCTCTGATCTGGATGGGGTTGGCGCCGGTGCTTGACGGCCCACTGTTGATAATGGCGTCTTTTGTAGGGGCGCGCATAGTTAGCGTCCTTTTAGGATCTGTTCCCTGCGAGGAATCAAAGACGCGTCCCGTGGGGGCTTGTAAGGTGCCTGTGATCCTGTTTTGTTAATATAACCCTTGTCGTAGAATTGTGCGAGTTGCTCATTCCGTCTTAGCTCTGTTCTCCCTTTCGAACCTCACAAGGGCTTGGTGCTCTATGCCGAAAGGTCCTAGTCCCAAGCCGGCTTCAGCCGTCGCTGGTATGCCAGGTCGCGATGCCGTGGTCAAGGCCAGGAGGTGAGCGACCTGGAGTCCGGTAAGAGCCCCTGAGTCGCGATGCTCAGGAGGTCCCCTTTGGCGCTCAAGCAGCCATCGTTCGGTGAGAAAGGAGAGCGGCGTTGCTAGCACGGGATTGCATTAGGTGCGGGGATGGTGCCATGGTAGCTGGCGCTTCCGGGTGGTGACTTATCTCAAGAATCAGGGGTCGCTCACTGGTGTGTCGCCGGGTTCGTGCATCGGCAGGCGTGAGGCTGCTCGGCGAGGTCCTCGCGTGTCCCTCCCCTCCCGCCTTTGCTCCCCTTTCTGCTCTACGTCCTCGGGTCCCGGCCCTCGAGCGAGTCTCAGCCGTCGCTGGTATGCCAGGTCGCGATGCCGTGGACAAGGCCAGAGGGTGAGGGCTGAAGAGCCAGTAGGAGCCCTGAGTCGCGATGCTCAGGCACCCCCCCTTTAACGTGCAAGCGGTTCATGCGGATGAGAGTGAAGGAGACACCGCAAGGGCCTCGCCTGACGCGGCTCCTTTAGGAGATCCTGTAAACCCATCATAGATAGAACGAGGGGTTGCCATGACAATTGACAGTCAGCCGTTGGTTGCTTCCGAGGGGCGATGAGGCACTGAAGGCTTGACGAGGTGGTGCCATGCGGGGCTACCGTAGCCAGAGCTCAGCCATTCAGGTTTGTCGGTGTTGCAGGGACGGACCCATGCGCAAGGGTCGTGCCGTTTGGGAGCAGTTCCGTCAGTTGGCGTCAGTTGAGCGGGCAACTAGGTCAAACACATTAGCCGTGAAGGAGTGGATTCATTCAAATAGATGCTGGGAAGGCGAACATCACTGGGTCAGGCCCGAGCGACTTGGGGATGATGCAGCCCGAGGGGCGCCCCCAACAAGGTAAGCTAACAACATGAAATAAAAGGGATACATGCCGCAGGGACGGACCCACGCGGCCTGGGAATAATGCAGCCCTGGGGGGGAGCTCCCAGCTGGAAATGAAACTTGTAAGATGTCACCTGATGATGTTGAGGATGAAGGACTATTGGTGTAGCAGACTCGGTGGGCTGCGGAAGCCGACCCTCACGAGCCCCCAGGCCTAGGGGCCTCGGGAGGCTCCGGAGGCGCTGGTGGCTCCTCGCGGACCATCTCCATCTCCGCCAGGGCTGCGGAACGCCTGGCCTCTTGTGCCTCCATGATGCCCCTCATGAGGCGCTGGTACGTGGCAGCCGCGTTCGGTAAGCCGTAAGGCATGCGAACATAGCTGTGGGGTGGACCTCCACAGCGCCCCACTCGCGAGGGCCAGAGGCGCTCCAGAGAGGCGACTAGATTGAGCCCTGGTATGTCGATGCAGACGCGCAGCCCACCATCCTCGCCTGGATGGGGAGCCACTGCTGGTAGGCGGCGGCCGCCTTTCATGACTCTTGACTCTTGTAGCTCCTGAATGGCCTTGCTGACGAACTCCTGAGGGTCTGGCTCTCCTTGCCTTACTCCTTGAGGAAAACATGCTTCGAAACACGCCTCCATGTGGTGCCCAAGCGCCTCCCTCGTGACCCTAGCCAGGTCGGTGGCCCTCCAGGGGAGAGCCCCCGAGCCCTGCCTGAGGAGGGCGCCGGGCGCGCTTTCCTATGCGATGGAAGGAGGTTCCCCCTGGGCAGGCGCGGGCCCAGAGGGGCCTGCCTCTTGACGGGCCGGGCCGGATGATGTCTTCTTCTTGGGGGCGGTCTCGGGAAGCCTCCTGCTTCCGTGATCCGGGTCTTCCAGTGACGCGGCCCGAAAGGCTTGCTCCAGGGAACACACTGCGTCCTTCTCTTCACAGGGCACCGTGATGACTCCGCCACTTCCTGGCATCTTGAGGACGTTGTAGCCGTGGTGAGTTTCGGCCATGAACTTGGCCAGCGTTGGGTACCCAAGGATGGCGTTGTACGGCAGGCGAATGTGAGCGACGTCGAAGTCGATGAGCTCGGTGCGGTAGTTGTCGCGTGCCCCGAAGGTGACAGGGAGGCGGACCTGCCCAATCGGGACCGTGGAGCCGTCGGTGACTCCAGAGAAAGGCTTGGTTGGCTGAAGCTGGCTGTAGGGCACTTGGAGATTGTTGAATGTTTCCACGGACAGGACGTTGAGCCCTGCCCCGCCATCGATGAGGGTCCTGGTGACCACCACGTTGCTGATGATTGGGGAACAAAGCATCGGGAGGACTCCGGCTGTAGCCGCACACTTGAGCTGATCTGCTGAGCTGAACGTGATGGCGCACGCCGACCACCTGAGAGGGCGCGTGGAGCTTGGGGAGGACTGCATTCACTTCGCGGGCGAACCGCTTGAAGATGCGTTGAGAGGCTGGGGCTTGAGCCCCGCCCAGGATGCAGGCGATCGCGCGCGGCTCCTGGAAGCCCCCAGCCCCCTTGTCCTAGTGGCGGTCCTCATTCCTCCTTGGCTGCGGCGGCAGCGGAGGAAGGCCTGCGCTGCCTTGCGGGCGATCCTCACGAGGCTGATCCCTCCAGTCTTCCTCGCGAGGCGGATCTTGCCAGCGATCCTCGCGAGGTTGATCGCGCCACCCTTGGTGCGGACGACGGTCTTCCCAGCATCCTCCGCTCCTTCCTCCTCCTCGACCGTAGCTCCGGTCACCACGGTCGGGGCGACGGCCGATCCTTCCTTCTCGCACGGCTCGGAGCTCTTGACATTCGTTGGTGTTGTGGGAGGCTGTGGTGTTCCGAGTGTTCCCTGATTGAATCCGTAGGACCTACAGTAAAACACCCGTCTGAGAGGACACGGCGGCGGCAGTCTGGGCTGCGCGCAAGCTAGGCCTGGCCTGGCTCGCGAGGGGCTCACGAGGGGACGCAGCTGAGGCGAAGTGGTAACCAAAACGCGAGGAATTGCTCGAACGAGACTAAGCACCCCTTCCCCGAACACACGCAAATCTCAAATTCGAATCCAACTTGAATCCAGCAGGGGAAAGCGACAACCAAAGGGAAAAGCAACGAAAGCAGACAAAAGGCCGCGTCCGGCACCTAATCTAGTCTTGGACGTCTTCTGACCAGCGCGGAGCTAAGTGTTGCCACTGGGCGTGGGAGGGAGCCCCAAGGCCTGAGGCCGGCACCCCTGAGACTCCGGGGCGTGTACAGCCCCACTCATTATTATGTGAGAGTGTCACGGGGCGGCGAGCTTCACAGGCACTGGGCCTTCTTCACAGGAACCGGCCTTGCTTCATATCGCCAGACGAGGGCCCCGCCTTGCACCACACTATAGTGCCATCAACGACGACCAAAAACCGGGACGCCGCCGATGGGGTAGAGCGGTCGCCAGCGGTTCCCCCGACGACCATGGGTCCTCCACCAGGGGCAGGCCCTGAGGCACCTCCCCAGCAGAGGGCCTACCTCCTGAGAACACCTTGCTCCGAACGCCGCGGTGGTGATGGCGGATCTCGGCCCCTCTCCTACAGCCCCCTGCGCCCTCCTCCCGAGGGGTAGGATACTGTGGGAGCGGGGCTGCTGCTCATTGTGGCGACATGCACCTCCTGCGATCCATGATTAGCGTATGCTTGCCCTTGAGGAATTAGCGGTACCCGATAATCGTTGCCTCCAGCGTGGCCAGTGGGACCGTCCCGGGGCTCCTGGAAGGGCTCAGCTTCTGGCGCCTCGTCCCCCCAGCTCGGGCTGAGGAGCGAGCCTTGTTCGCCTTGGTAAGGGTGTCCTTGGCCCATCATGAGGGGCACATATTCTTCCGGCGCCGTCATCTCGAAGGCCATGCCGTAGTGCTCCGCGTGCCACGCAGCGCTGCTTAACGCGCCCACCATGGGGTGGTAGCATGGCTGTCCACTGGGGCCGCGGGTCGCGTCAAGTCCTTCTTCTTCGCGAACCGGGAGCGGGGGTAGCGCCGCCGCCGGTCCGGTGCCGACAGCTTCACTGGCGTTGGAGTAGCCTTGGAGCCCGCGGGCGCGCGCGGAGCCGGCGGGCGCGCGCGGAGCCCGCGCGCGGGCCGCCCTGGGCTTGAGATGGGAGCTGGGTGCAGAAGGGGTGAGCCCCCGAGGCGGCGAAGCCCAGGAGCTCTGCCACCCGCTCCAGCAGCACGTCGCGGCCGCCCTCCAGCAGCCTGCACTGCAGCAGCTCTCGGGCCACCGTGAGCGCGGCCCTCGAGTTCGCCTGTTCCCGGCGGGTGTACGGTGTCGTGGTCGTGGCGTGATTGGAGGCCCTTGCTGCCGACCGCGCTTGCCGCGGTGTGAGAGCTGTCGAAGCCTGTCCGCGTCGCCCGCGGCCCGCAGCGCCCTGCGGACTGCGAGCTGCCTGGGGCACGGGGTCGCCCAAGGCATGCGGCTCTGCACGGGCGGGCCATGCCACCCATGGATCTGGGTTGCCCGCCTGGTCGCCGGACATGGTGATGACGACGCGATGGGGCACGAAGCGACAGAAGGTGGATCCCGGCGCACCCCTACGTGGCGCGCCAAATGTCAGATTTCGGGTTTCGACAGACCCTTGAGGTTCGAACACTGGGGTGCGTGCGGAGATTTCGCCTTCTACCTACCTGCACCCCTCCGCCTCGCTAAGATTTAAGCTAAGGAAAGAGCAACACAAGAGACACAGGGTTTATACTGGTTTGGGCCACCGTTGTGGTGTAATACCCTACTCCAGTGTGTGGTGTGGTGGATTGCCTCTTGGGCTGATGATGATGAACAATACAAGGAAGAACAGCCTGGCGAGGGTCTCCTCTTTGCTGGGGGGGGACGAACTGCTAGGAGGAGTTCAGTCACCCTTCTCTCTCTCTGGTTTCGATCCGATCCTTGATCCTAGATCTCTGTCTCTAACCTTCCTTTTACCTCGAACCTGAACATCGATCCTTGTGGGTGGCTGGTCCTATTTATAGGCAATGGCCCTGGGCCTCTTCCCAAATATTGAGCGGGAAGGGCGCCAACAATTGGCCATTTTGAAGGGGAACATCTAGTACACTTATCCTGACTAAAGTTGGTCCTCGCCTGCACAAAGCTCTAGTGGTGATGCCATCTTGGGCTCCACGATGACCTCCATCTTGCGGTCCTCCTGGTCTTGGTCTTGTTGCACCGAAATGGCAACCTTTGCCTGATGCCTCGATACTCCACGGCTGCACTTGCCCCCTTTGCACCAAAGGGGAAAGGAGGACACTGCGTGGGCTGGTGCCCGCCTGGCGCCCTTGGTCGTCATGGCTTGCGTCACGGGCACCTCGTGAGGTACCCCGCCTTGATCTCTTCGCCTCCTCGCGAGCCAGCCTGGTGAAGCCGTGCCTGAGGAAGCTCCGTGTCGTCCGCCCCGCGAGGCTTGGCCCCTCGCTAGGGTCTTGGGTCTGTGTTGATGAAGATGGGCCGTGCTGGGCCCCCCTTTGAGCCACGCCGCAGGCCGCAGGCAGGCAAGTCTGGGGACCCCCGTTCCCAGAACGCCGACATCCATGGATGGGTGGATAGACCCCACCACGGAGGCCTCATCCTCAGTGGCGATCGAGCCGAACATCGACCTTACCCCGCACGAGAGTCGTGTTGTCAAACTGCCGAACCCTTCTCCGGCCACGGACTCCGGACCGCCTGCGCTCGTTCCTATCGAATCTGATTGGGCGCCGATCATGGAGTTTACCTCCGCGGATGTTTTCCAGCACTCGCCCTTTGGTGACATACTGAACTCATTAAGGTCTCTCTCCTTGTCAGGAGAATCCCTGTCGAACTATGTCCGGCAGGATTGGGATGTGGATGACGAAGAAATTCGCCGCCCACCCACCACCTACTTAGTAGCCACTGTCGATGACTTAACCGACATGCTCAACTTCAACTCCGAAGACATCGACGGTATGGACGACGATGCGGGAGACGAAGAGGAACCACTGCCTACAGGGCACTGGACAACCACCTCATCATACGATATATACATGGTGCACACACCCAAAGAAGGCAATGACGACGAGACAGCGGAGGATGACCCCTCCAAGAAGCAACCCAAGCACCGACGTCAGCGGCTCTGTTCTAAGTCCCGCCAAAGCAAGATTGGTGATACTGGCACAGGAGATAACAACACTCCAGACAGTGCCGAGGACGTCAACAATCCCCTCCAGCACGATTTAGGGCAGGAGGATGGAGAAGCCAGCCCTCCAGAGAGAACGGCAGACAGAGAGGCGGAGGATGATAATTACATGCCTCCCTCCGAAGATGAGGCAAGCCTCGACGATGACGAATTCGTTGTGCCAGAGGATCCCGTCGAACAAGAGCGCTTCAAGCGCCGGCTTATAGCCATGGCAAATAGCCTTAAGAAAAAGGAGCAGCAACTTCAAGCTGATCAAGATTTGCTAGTTGACAGATGGACTGAAGTCCTTGCGGCCGAGGAATGTAAACTCGAACGCCCCTCCAAGAGTTACCCAAAATGCAAGGTGCTACCCCGACTGGAGGAGGAAGCGTATGATGCGTCTGATCGGCCAACTCGTGGCCGCAATAGTGAGGCATTCCAGCAAAAAGCTCAGCCTGCACCCTGACGCCATTCAAATAAAAAGGCATGGGGAAATACGCCAGACCTGCGAGACGTATTGGAGGACAAAGCAAAACATGCAAGATCAATCTATGGATCACGAGGGCGTGCCACTACGCGAGACGATAATCGTCACGCCGGATACAGTAAAAGTAAATCTGGCCGGGCCGAACACAGCGGGCAAGACTCATTGGAGCTGCTCGCGATATAGCCCAGTACAGAGGCGCTGCACACCCCTTATGCTTCACTGACGAAGTAATGGATCATCAAATCCCAGAGGGTTTCAAACCCGTAAATATAGAATCATACGATGACACAATAGATCCTGCGGTATGGATCGAGGACTTCCTCCTGCATATCCACATGGGCCGCGGTGATGATCTACACGCCATTAAATACCTCCCACTCAAACTCAAAGGACCAGCTCGGCATTGGCTCAATAGCTTGCCAGCAGAGTCCATCGGCTGTTGGGAGGATCTGGAAGCCGCATTTCTTGACAACTTCCAGGGCACTTATGTGCAACCGCCAGATGCCGATGACTTGAGCCATATAATTCAGCAGCCAGAGGAATCGGCCAGGCAATTCTGGACATGGTTCCTAACAAAGAAAAATCAAATCGTCGACTATCCGGATGTAGAGGCCCTAGCAGCTTTTAAGCACAACATCCGCGACGAATGGCTCGCCCGGCACCTTGGCCAGGAAAAGCCGAAATCTATGGCAGCCCTCACGACACTCATGTCCCGCTTTTGTGTGGGAGAGGACAGCTGGTTGGCTCGCAGCAATAACATATCAAAGAAACATGGTACTTCGGATACCAATGACGGCAACGGTAGGTCACATCGCAACAAACATAAGCACCGCATTAACAGTGACAATACCGAGGATACGACAGTTAATGCCGGATTCAAAGGCTCTAAACCCGGTCAGTGGAAAAAGCCATTCAAAAGAAGCACTCCGGGCCCGTCCAGTTTGGACCGTATACTCGATCGCTCGTGTCAAATACATGGCACCCCCGACAAGCCAGCCAACCACACCAACAGGGATTGTTGGGTGTTCAAGCAGACCGGCAAGTTAAATTACGAAAACAAAGATAAGGGGCCACATAGCGATGACGAGGAGGAGCCCCGGCAGCCGAACACCGGAGGACAGAAGAGGTTCCTCCCACAAGTGCGGACGGTGAACATGATATACGCAACCCACATCCCCAAGAGGGAGCGGAAGCGGGCGCTCAGGGACGTATATGCGTTGGAGCCAGTCGCCCCAAAGTTCAACCCATGGTCCTCCTATCCGATCACCTTTGATCGCAGAGACCACCCCACTAGTATCCGTCATGGAGGATTCGCTGCACTGGTCCTAGACCCAATCATTGACAGATTTCACCTCACTCGAGTATATGGATGGCGGCAACAGCCTAAACCTGCTTTATCAGGACACAGTGCGCAAAATGGGTATAGACCCCTCAAGGATCAAACCCACAAAAACGACCTTTAAAGGCGTCATACCAGGTGTAGAGGCCCATTGCACATGCTCAGTCACACTGGAGGTGGTCTTCGGATCCCCGGATAACTTCCGAAGCGAAGAGTTAATCTTCGATATAGTCCCATTCCGTAGTAGTTATCATGCACTGCTCGGGCGAACCGCATTTGCGAGATTCAATGCGGTACCACATTATGCATACCTCAAGCTCAAGATGCCAGGACCTCGGGGGGTCATTACAGTTAATGGAAACACAGAGCGCTCTCTCCGAACGAAGGAGCACACTGCGGCCCTCGCACCTGAAGTGCAAAGCAGCCTCTTAAGGCAATCCACTAGTTCGGCTATTAAGGACCCGGACACCTTCAAGTGCGCCCGGAGTAATCGGCAACTGGACCGCCTGGCACGTTTCGAGCTCGTCTAGCAATGTGCCCCCTACCCCGGTCCCAGCCTAACGGCGAAATCCGTGCCACGCGTACATAATTACGCATTGAAAATACCATGGGCATAGGTGGGGAGGGGGCACGACTACGGCACGCTCCAAGACGCGGCTTAAACCGCACTAGGGGCTTCCTGCCTTTTTATTTTTCTCTTTCAGGACTTTAATCTCTGGAAACCTGTCCGGCAGCATGATTACCGAACACATGATGCAGCAACCAAGGAGGCAGAAAGCTACGTCACACCACGGAACTCCCAGGTGGATTACGATAACGAGTGAAATACTTGCTTTAATACTATTCCTTAGCTTGCCCTTGGAGGGGACATAGTCCTATTTTTTGCTTATCGCACTACCTGTATCATTCCGCTTTAACGCACCTTTTTGAATAAACAATGCATAGCATTAAGACTATTATTGCATTCTTCCTTTTTATATATATGTTCATTCATGACATCCAGCATCCGTACACTCTGGTACGGCCAATACGCTAGGGGCTTAAGCATACCCCATTATACGGCGTGAGAAGTCCAAACACTTTCGACAGTGCGGCACCCCGAACTTATAGCATTATATGCATCAGCTCTGAATCATGTCTTGGGTCAATAGTTGGGTTTGCCCGGCTCCCATGTTTTGGTACCTTACGTTCCGCTATATCGGCTAAAGTAGCACTGGGAGAACTACTGCGATTGTGCCCCGGTTCTGCTGGGCTAAGCACCTCAGTAGAGAAAGCTAAAACTGACTGTCATGATAAGGTGAGAGACTGGTCGTTGTTCGAGAGGTTTCGAGTCCCTAAAGACTTATGCCGCTTAGAGCGAGGAGCCGGCCCTGTCCGGCTTAAGGCATGTATCGTGCCCAGAATTCGGCCTTCCAAATACTAGGGGCTTCGCCAAAATTTAAAATTATAGAATTCTATGGCTAAGTGAGAGTGATAACGCATTATAGTCCGATTGCCTTGTTCGTTGTGCTGAGCACCTCCCTCGAAGGACCCAGCAATGGGAACAAGAGTGCTCAGGTTTATCCCGAACACCCCAGCACTCGTGGCATGGGGACAGAAGCCGACGACTAGCCATCTCTCAGATTTGATAAATAGCCGAACAGATGGTAATATTTTAAATTCAAACAAGCATTGCATAGCGCATATGAAAAAGTTTTGATAATATAGGATCACGCGAGCAAGTTTACTCAAATATTACATCTTTCATACACTCGTCCGCTATGAGACGAGCACCCTTCAGGACACCCTCATAGTACATCTCGGGGTGGCGATGCTCTTTGCCGGCCGACGGCCCTTCCTTAATCAGCTTCACGGCGTCTAGCTTGGCCCATTGCACCTTCACACGGGTGAAAGCTCGGCGTTCACCTTCGATGCAGACGGACCGCTTCATGACTTCCAGCCGTGGGCAGGCATCCACAAGCCGCCTCACCAGGCTGAAGTAGCTGTTGGGAAGGGCGTCGCCAGGCCACATCCGGACTATAAAGCCCTTCATGGCCTATTCGGCCGCCTTGTGTAGCTCGACCAGCTGCTTTAGCTGGTCGCTCATAGGCACTGGGTGTTCGGTCCCAGTATACTGGGCCCAGAACAACTTCTCCGTAGAGCTTCCCTCCTCGGCCCAATAAAACTGTGCGGCATCTGACATGCTACAGGGCAAATCTGCGAATGCTCCTGGAGAGCTCCGAATTCGGGTAAGTAACAAGTAATTTACTTTCACATGCTTGCTTTGCATATAGAATGCCTTACCCGCCACTATCTTCTTAATCGCATCAATCTCTTGGAGGGCCTTTTGGGCTTCAGCCTTGGCGTTCTTTGCGCTCTCGAGGGCTGCGACAAGCTCGGACTCTCGCGTCTTCAAGTCAAGCTCCAACGCCTCGTGCCTCGTCATGAGAGCGTGGAGCTCTTGCTGCACCTCGCCCACCCGAGCCTCCTGCCTTTCCCGCTCGGTGTGCTCCTTGGCCGCTTTGTTTTCGGCCTCGGATAGTGCTTGCTTCAGGGTCGCCACCTCGGTCGTGGCCCCTGGCAAATTTACGATGATTCCTGCCATTTTGCAATCGCATTCTTTTTATATATATATATATATATATATATGTCCATAGGCTAGGTACTACTTACCTTTGTTCTCCTCGAGCTGCCTCTTAGCAAGGCCGAGCTCTTTCTTGGACCCTTCGAGGTCCTGCTTCAGTACGGCAACCTCCGCAGTCAGTGCGGCAGAGGTCAACAGCGAAGCCTGCATACGCATATAGACATACTTATATTAGACTCCTGCGATATTGTTTGATCCTCTGTTCGGCTTTTCTTTGTGAACACCGAACAGAACATCAGGGGCTACTGTCTATGCGGTAATATTTTTCTTATATTTCAAACACTTACCTCAAAGCCTGTCAGAAGGCTGGCACAGGCTTCAGTCAGTCTGCTCTTGGCAGACTGAACCTTCTGGACCACCGCACTCATAATATTGCGGTGCTCTTCGTCGATGGAAGCGCTGCGAAGCGCTCCCAGCAGATTGTCTGGTGCCTCTGGATGGACAGAGGTCACTGGCGCAGGCGTCTTGCCCCTTTTGGAAGGAAGCCGCCTGCCCGAGTCCGGAACCACTGGAGGTTCCGGCGCGGTGTTCGGCTGAGGGCCGAACTCGGAGCCCTCCGGAGCCTTGCTCCCTCTGCGCCCGAAGTCCGGAAGGTCGCCTTGAGGCGCCTCCGGGGCTGTCTCCCCTCGACCCGGTGCTTCTTGAGACAACACCTCGGCGTTGTCCGTAGGGCCAGGGGAGGTGGCGGTCAGAAGTGGATCGCTATCCATATCCGACGAGCCCAGGGAGCCGTCCGACGAAGATACGTTGATACGGGCTTGTGGCGGTCTGCATAATCACAATTCGGTGTTAGGAAAAGCAGTGCGATAAAGGTATGCTATGAGTTACTCTGGTATCCGAATACTTACGACTTTGCCAGAGGCTTGTCCCTAAGCAGGCACTCGTCTTCGCCTTCGGCGGCAGTGGTGGAGTAGTCGGGAGGGAGAGTCCTTCCCTTCTTGGACCCTTCGGCCCCCCCAATGGGGGCGGCCTTCCTTTTCTTGTCTCCCGCGACTGAAGGGGGAGCATCTTCTTCTTCCTCCTTGTCTTCGGGGGAGGTGTGTGTCGCAGAGTTATCGGACGATGAGTCCGATATCACCTGGCGCTGGGAACACTTTCGGGTTCCCTTGGCCTTCTTGGTCTTCTCCGGCACCTCGTAAGGAGTCAGAGTCAGCATCTCCGTCAAGATAGCGTCCGCATTGTCTTCTGGCAGAGGGGCTGGACAGTTGATCTTCTCCGATGCCTCCACCCAGTCCTGTCAAAGGCATGGGAGCTTAGACCCCGCGCGTGGTCAAGCTATGTGAAGTAAAAATCCTACCAGGTGTAAAAACTTACCGGATTCGCCGGGTGCTTCGCACATAGCCCGCGGTCCTCGGTTAGAGAGGGAGGGACCTCGGTGCCCTTGAACAGCACCCTCCAGACATCCTTGTGCGTCATGTCGAAGAGCTTGCTCGGAGTTTGGTGCTGGGCCGGGTCGAACTCCCATAAATTGAAATCCCGTTGTTGGCACGGGAGGATCCGGCGGAAGAGCATGACCTGGACTACGTTGACAAGCTTGAGCTTCTTGCTAGCCATATGCCGGATACATTTCTGGAGTACGTCCAGCTCCACCGATGGACCCCAGGATAGGACCTTCTCTTTCCAGGAGGTGAGCCGCATGGGGAATCCGGATCGAAACTCGGGGGCCGCCGCCCAGTTGGTGTCACGCGGCTCGGTGATGTAGAACTAGGCCGATTGCCACCCCTTTATGGTCTCCATGAAGGAGCCCTCAAGCCATATAACATTGGGCATCTTGCCCACCATGGCTCCGCCGCATTCCGCTTGTTGGACGCCCACCACCTTCGGCTTGATATTGAAGGTCTTTAGCCACAGACCGAAGTGGGGGCGGATGCGGAGGAAAGCCTCACAGACGACGATGAACACCGAAATGTTGAGGATGAAGTTCGGGGCCAGATCATGGAAGTCCAGCCCGTAGTAGAACATGAGACCGCAGATGAATGGATGGAGGGGAAACCCTAGTCCGCGGAGGAAGTGGTGGAGAAAAACTACCCTCTCATGAGGTTCCGGGGTAGGGACGATCTGCCCCGCAGCGGGCAGTCGATGCGCGATATTCGCGGCTAAGTATCCGGCTCCGCGCAGCTTTTTGATGTGTCCCTCCATAACGGAGGAAGCCATCCACTTGCCTCCCGCTCTGGACATGTCTGGAGAGGGTTGAGGAGAAAGATGTGGACTTGGGCGTTGGAGCTCGAGTGCGCGAGAATGGATGAGCAAGGAGGAAGAAGGCTTGGGTAGAAGAAAGGTTAAACCTTATCCCTTTATAAGGGCGGACAAAACTATGCGCCCCCACTAGCCTGGCTAAACTCGCTTATCCCCCAAGCGCCATGATTGATGGCGCGGTTGGGTTACCCACGCCCGTATTGATGAGAATCCCGCAATAAGGGGGACACGATCTCTGCTTTGACAAGACGTGTCAAGAAACCACCTCGTGTTATGTGCGAGGCTAGTTAAAGAAAAAACGGTTCAAATAATCGCCAGGCCATGGCATGATGTCATGTTGCCAAACCGTGTTAGCAGAGTAGATTTGTGGAACTCTACAGTGGTATGTGGAACTTATTTTGCAGGGTCGGACACTATCCTTTTATTCGAGCTCTTCTTTGGTGTATCCGGAGGAGGAACCCGCCTTGCAATGTCGAAGACAACACTGCGCGCTGGACTCATCGTCATTGAAGCCTGGTTCAGGGCTACTGAGGGAGTCCGAGATTAGGGGTCTCCGAACAGCCGGACTGTTGGACTATGAAGATACAAGATTGAAGACTTCGTCTCGTGTCCGGATGGGACTTACTTGGCATGGAAGGCAAGCTAGGCTGTACGAATATGGATATCTCCTCCTTTGTAACCGACCTTGTGTAAGCCTAGCCCTCTCCAGTGTCTATATAAACCGGAGGGTTTTAGTCAGTAGGACAACATACAATCATACCATAGGCTAGCTTCTAGGGTTTAGCCTCTTCGATCTCGTGGTAGATCAACTCTTGTAATACTCATATCATCAAGAATAAATCAAGCAGGGCATAGTGTTTTACCTCCATCAAGAGGGCCCAAACCTGAGTAAAACATCGTGTCCCCTGCCTCCTGTTACCATCCGCCTTAGACGCACAGTTCGGGACCCCCTACCCGAGATCCGCCGGGTTTGACACCGACACCAGCCGACCAGCTTCGTCACGTTAGCTGGACCGAGGGCTTCGCCTCGGCAAGCCAACCTTTGCCAGCATCACCAGACCATCGCTTTATCGCCCATTAGGCAATGGGTGTGTGGATCGATTCCCGATTTTGGGAGTCGCTTTTCTTTGGAATGCTACAACAAATAAACCAGGTGCTATTAATCCTAACAATTTTTGCTTGTTGGTTTATTTTTCTTAAGGAATTATTACTCTGGTTTGTTCCATCATCTGTACACGGGTCTATCAAATGATGGCCACATTAAAAATGGTCGCGTGGTGGTTCGGTCAGTTTTCGTACATAGTTCGGCGAACGCAGCATCCGGAGCCCGGACCGCCATGCAAATTCAGGCTTTGTGACGCCTTCACTGCGTCATGCTGATGCCCTGCATCGACATTGGCTTCGGCGCCAGGCCACATTTCTTTAAATAAATTATTTTTGCGTAAAGCAATTATGCAACGATTATATATATTATTATTATTTCCTGGACCGCGCAGTTTTATGTGTGCAGGTTATCGATTTTGACTGCGTTAGGTGGTCACTACTCCGGAGTGCCGAACTCCTTGCTCGGACACCTTGGGCCTGGGGGCTGGGACCGCGGCCATGCCGAGGACTGCGAACCTTGTCGGATCTGTCACAGATTAATGGGCGTCTTCGTCCCGCCACAAGCCTGAATCGCGTCATCAACACCGAGCACATTAACCAGCTAAGTTGCTTTCATGCTCAAAAACTTTCTGTTTTAAATTTTGTTTGGTCCGACCAAGCATTATACTTTTCGGCACAAAGTTGTTTGTGACAAAGTTCCTTGTCAAAACTTTGTTTGTGACACGCATATTCAAATACCCCATTTATTTGGGGGCTCCCTTGATGGAGCTTTTCCTCTTGTATATGATTATACTTGTACGGCTTCGTTCCTTGTTCGTGTATTATGCCACAATATGCACCATATTGACCTAAGCGATTTGCAAGCTGGGTTGTCTGGCTCCTGTGCTTAACCCTACGTTCCCGATTGTTCGGCTAGGGAGTAAAGGGAGCACCTCTGCGATTGTCACGACCGTGTCATCCGAGCTCTAACCTCAGACTGGGTGAAGCCGAAAGCTAGCGCTCTTATTGTTTTCAATCATGGTCGGCACACGACGGAACTCATGAGTACAAAAAATCTATTGCACAAGTCTCATAGTAATAATGAGCACCGAAGAAAGGTATCGGTGGGGGTACTATTTTGTTCGAAGATGCTTCTTACACTTCGTCAGTAATATAGCATAAGTTCCCTGAGCGCGCTTTGTCTGTTACAGCCTTATGGCCTGATTGCCTGGTCATCGAAAACACCATCGATACTCTCGACAGGTGGAGTACATGACACTTTTCGGCCCTTGGCCGAAGACGGAGAAGCCGACGGTCGGTGAAGACGCGTTTAAAGTTCGAGTGAACACAAATATGATATAAGTACTTCGGTACATACAATCATTATACATGAAATTCTTTTACCCAAGTCACTTGGGGGCTCTTAAAACTTACATGAGCTGTTTTATAGTAAATGTGTTTTCTTCTTGGTCGTTGCAAAGTCTTTTTCTATCGCTCCTTTTTTTACTCGAGTTTATGGTCAATAG